>NC_056527.1:48747154-48781720 GCF_019175285.1 Sceloporus undulatus
GAGTCTGCCTTTGCTGCAGGTTTCTGATTTAGGAGTGATTTTGGATGCGGAGATAAGGGATTCTCCTGATGTAGACCAAGAACATATGTTTTACACCAGCTCCTTGTATTTGCTACATATTGCCACCAGTTTCTGCATTAACTGCTTCTTTGCACCCTACTATTGAGTTGGATTCCAGACATTGGGACTGTTTGCTATCCTCTATCCCATCTGCTCATTTGGATCCTTCCTGGTGTATGCACCCACCCTATCAGTGTTTCATTCTAGGCATAGATCCAAATCTCAGTCTCATTCCGCGTCTGGTTCTTGGAGATCTTGATCTCAAATCCTTTACTCTGTTGGTCATGATATTCACCTTGGTACCATCCTGAGTCACTGAGATTGGCATGCTTGTAGATATGTTCCTGTTCAACTGGTGTACATCCATGATGTACACCTTACCTCTCTTTCATTGCCAGCGTGATCACAAAGATTCAGCAGGGCAGGGCAATGTGTATATTGATCATCTTGTGGTGGCCCAGTCCACTGTGGTTTGCCCTTTTCTTCATGCCTCTGGGGGTCACTATTGAAGACTTCAATTTCATTCAGACTTACTAGCCCTCTGCAATGACAGCCCAGAGCTTGGAGGATCTTTCTCTTATCCATTGACTGACTCAGTTAGATACATTATTGCTGCATCTCAGAGACCATCCATTCATAGAGCATATGCCTACACATGGCATACATTTTCTGATTTCATTCAGCTTAGGGATGGGGGGGTCTTTATGACAGATACAGATATTTCCCATTTTCTGAACTTTTGGGTTGTCTGTAATCCAGAGACTTGTTCCTTTACTCTGTCAGGTGCTACATATCTTAGCATTTCTAACTTTTTGGCAAGTCCTCCTGGTTTTCGAATTCTCTGGTCAAATTGTTAAAAAATTTTTTACTCCCTCCTGCACAAGTGCCTGTTGTCCAGTGAAATCTGTAGTCGGTCCTTTCTTCAGTGTCCAGTAAGCCCTTTGAGCACATGGCTTCTTGTGACTTCAGATTACTTAGCTGGAAAACGGCCAAACTTTGGCCAAGAGAGCAAGTTTGCAGTTTGCAAACTTTGTGTTTGTGTTCCTAGTTTAAACTTTTTGGGACTTACTTGCAAGCTTGCATGTGAAAGTAGGGATTAAAAGAATATTTAAAGAATATTTAAAAATACTTATAAAATGGTAAAAAACTTTTAAAAAAATGTTGTGGAACCCTAACAAGGAATCTGGGACTGATGAGAACATTCACACCTCAGTGCAAAATTCACATGTGGTTGTTCTGTACAGAAAACATTCTTTCCTGCCTGGAACCTGTTTAACTGGAAAATGGTTCTGCACAAAAATGTCACTTAGTGGATTTGTATAGAAACATTTTTGGTGCACAGTAAATGGTATTTTCTGTGCAAAATAACCACATGTGAATTTTGTGCAGAATAAGTCCCAAAATTTGAATTGACTTCAAAAATAGTGTAGTTTTTGCAAACTGTCTTGGGGCAGGAAGAATATTGGACTTGCCTATTAAGTAAAACAACAATTATTGCTTCTTCTTCTTCTTCTTCTTCACTTTATTTATATAACACAGTAGATTTACAGAAAATTAGTCAGTGTGTATTTAGGAAATGTGTACACGTCTTCTGTCCTGTTTCTTCTAGCTACCTGAAATAGGTGTACCATTCAGTTACATGAATTCAGTAAGGGACAAAAAGACCCATAAACTCTAGGAGTGAAAAACAAAGGCCATATATGACATTAAGCATATTGAAGATATTGTTACTCCTATATCACCTCAGGGCAAGACAACTAAGCATGTTATGGCAATTTTTAAGAAACAAAATCCTGACAATTCAATGATGGGTTACAGAGTAAAAGCTTGTCATCCATAATGGTGTGGGGAAAATATTCTTGCCTTAGGGTGAAATAAACTTCTTTGTCTGACATATTCAGTTTATAGCTATAGATGTGGAGGTTAACAGATTCTATCCCTTTCCCCTTGGCATTCAGCTCTAGGCCTCTTTTAAGCCATGTAATACCTTTTTAAATGATACCCCTTTTAATATTAAGAATTTTCTATAATACAGAATGCAGATGCATCATTTGGGATACAAAAGAACAAAATGTTACTTTCCTTTTCCTGCATTATATTTGGATTCTTTTAATAGCTCAGACATTTCCTGTTGTATTTTTTGCTTTGGGCAAAAATATCCAGTACTTTTAATTTAACTTTATGTGGACCAATAGCTTTTAAAATATCTGATACTTGACCTATATAGTTCATGTTCTTATATTATCACTTTCTTTTCATTAATAAATAAAATTCAGTACATTTGATCCGACAGTGGTCCAGTTCAGACTTTATGCTAAACTATGATTTGAGCAGTGATTTCTATACTCTGGCCTTTCAGGTATTTTGGACTTTGGCTCCCAAAATCCCAGACTATTGGCCAAGATGGCTCAGGCTTCTGGGGGTTGAATTCCAAAACACCCGGAGGACCAGAGTTTGGGAAATAAAACAAAGAGAAATAAAGACTGAGAAGAAGTAGCTTCCACATCTTAGTTTTAATATTCTTCTTGTTATGACTTCTTTCTAGAAACTGTGATTTATTGTAACTGTGAATAGACATCAACCCAGGACCTGAAATCATGGCTTCAGTTTTGATTGTTTCAAGTCAACAAACCAACTCAGATTGTGGCAAATTGTTAATAATAATAATAATAATAATAATAATGCATGTTCTTGATTTATATGAATGTAGCATTTGATGGACAGTCAGTATAGGTCAACTACTACTGTTTAGTCCCAACTAAAGTTGATCCATTGAAATCATTATCTGTGTAAGCTTCAGTATTTCTTCTTTGTGGTCTCTGTGACTCACAGACATCAATGTGAGCCTACACAGAAACATGGTTAGAACAGCATTGAACTATCCCAGTGGCTGTCATACATGCCTAAACACACCCTAGCCTTTCCCCCTCCATAATCCTCTACCAAGAAATGCAGGCACAGATGGGAAAGCAGAGAAGGAGAGTGTTTGTTTGAATTCACATATGACCCTTTAAAGAACCAGAGTTATAGGCAAGGCACCTGCTTGTTTGGGTTTTTTGGTTGCAGTTTCTGTGACTCAAACATGTGTGGTAGGCAAGGCAGCTTGAGGCAGGCTCCATGCCAATCCAGAAGACAATAAAAAACTATATGACAAAAGCAAGCATTTGTCATAGCTGTTTTATTCAGGCATTATTGACAGATAAATGTGAAGTTTGGTGACCATGTAGCTGCCTAGCAGTGGCTGAGTTCAACTGTCACAATAAAGAGCCTCCCAGTTTATTCTTCTCTCACCACTCCTAGCATATTTATTAAAGAGAGTATGTCATGGGACAGCCCTCAGACACTTTGTTGCCTGAAGTGGAACAGGATGGGAAACCGCTGAGAATGAAGAGTGAAAATGATGTGTTTCCTTTTGCTGTACGTCTTTACTTTCTGTGTGTGTTAAAAGGAGAGAAACATGGAGATGCAGTTTTTGATGGCATCCCTGCTTCCTATATAGACTTATCTTTGTCTTGGATTGTAGTTCTTTTGTGGAAGGGCCCTTGCATTATTTGAGTCCTTTGCTTTATTTTACGCATGGTAGAGATCAGATAGGATTGTTGATAGAAAATCTCTCCTAATTTTGTGCTGTATCATTAATACAGCAGTATCAGAATAAAAAGACAATATACAGTTAGATGTTACTGAACTCAATAGTTTTATACAATCTATCTCCTAGTTGTTGAGCAACAAATGACATGATTTCCTTTTTTTCAAACTTACAGCTCTATGAGCCTCTGAGCTGCCATGTTTAACTCTTGTTATAAGTATGGTACTTGGTCAGAAAACAAAGAGGAATTAGGCAGGGTTGGCTGGTGAATTATCCTCCCATGCTTCTTTTGATGCTAAAGATGACTGGACTAGCAGTTAAATTTTAGGTCAGCATTGGCTACAGGATAACATCCTCCATTATACCTGAAGGTAATAGGCTCATTTATGGAGGGTGCAGGTGACCCATGTGAGACACACAACTCTATTTCCCTGTATCTCATTGCCACTTTATACTTTTCATCACCTGCTTCTTGTGGTTACTGCCTAGTAGAAGGCCAGTCTTGAGAACAGGAAAAAAGTATCATTATATTTTGATTTATTATATTTAGATTTGTCACCTGGGAACCTCTCAGGGGTTCAGTGCCACCACCAATGGATATGAAAAGAGGCCAAAGTAGGTGGAGTCATCACACTCTCTTGCATCTTCCTCCCTAACCGTCCTGACATAACCATTCATCCCAATGTCATACTCACACTTTCCATTCTCCAAATTGACTTTATGGTTGTTTGCTTATCTGCTTTACTGTTCCTAGAATCATAGAATCACAGAATAATAGAATTGGAAGAGATCGCAAGGGCCATCCAGTCCAATCCCCTGCCATACAGGAATTCTCAATCAAAGCATCCCTGACAAAATACTTCTTTCCTTGGTATTTCCCTCTTTTGCAACCAAAAATGTTTGCTAGAAAACTGCACAGATTTATTTTCTAATCATTTTTTTACACATGCATAATATTTATTGCATTTTTGTTTTTGTTTTGTAGAATCCTTACTTATGCCATAGTTGGTTATTTCCAACAAATGATGGTTGTTTTTTCTGTTGCAACTTCTTGGTTATAACAGGACATGCACTTCATACCTGTTTCCTAATCGTAGTTGTTTATAGTGTCACCAAAAAAGATCTGACCTTTGACGTCAATAGGAAGTTGACACAGTCACATTCTGAAAATATGTCCTCCTGTTTACTATTACATTTGTTAGAGATTACTGAATACAGAAGATAAGGATATACTGAAACAGATTTGAAAAACTCTTAACAAAATTAGTGTACAAGTGCTTATTTCAGATTAACATTGTTCTGTCTTTTATCACATTCCTCTCAGCATTAAAATGCCTTTTCAGCACTGTTGAGTAATATGTTTTGAGAAGTATGCTAGTTGTCCTCCTTTAGATATTCATCAATTTAGCGGTATTTTCTCTCTCTGAGAATTCAGAAAGCATAATGACATTTATACAGAGTATTATTTATATAAATGCCTTACATTGAAAATTTATCACCTCAGCTTTGTTTTAATGTTTCCTAATTTTAACTGCGAAGTCATTTTTTGCTGCTGTAAATCACCATGGGGTCTTTTTTTAGGGCTAAAAGTATATAAATACTTCTATAAACACACACAATTTATTAATGTATCTATAAACATGTCTAGATAGTGGTAATGCAGTCAATTAACATATCTTGAATTCTGCTTTGGCCCATTAAGTCATGGAAGCATCATATGTAAGTTTAAGAAATGTGAAGGATTTGTTAATACAGATATACCTTTGGTGTGAAGTCTGTATTATAAAGTAATAATGAGAGGAAAGAATGATCAGATAAGGTTCCTTGGAGGTTAATCCTGGGTTCTGCTTAGTGTCTTCATTACATATTTGGATGAAGGAAATGATAAATTCCCACTGAGCTGAAAATACTTCAAGAGGATAGGCTGCAAAATGATCTCAATAAAGTGTGGAAGATGAGGAATCATTTTAATAACCATGGTGGCCTATAGGTCATATCCCCTTAAAGCAGAATGGTGTGCCCTCTTGGTGTTATGAGTTAATTGGATACTTTTCACAGTGTATGTTAGTGTCACGATAGTCTCTTGATCTCAGAAAATCTGGTTTTTGATACATGATAGCTCAGTAAGGTTTTTAGTTCAATAAAGAGGAAGACTGGATGTTTCTGAACACTTCCAGTTCGCATCATCTCTAATTAGATGTGCAAAGCATGAATAGGAAAGATCACAGTTTTGCAGATGGAGCCAACATTGAAAATTAGAAGGGGAAAAAAACCAATTCAGTAAAACTACATAATCCAAAACAGCAATCCTTTGTGGATTTACCTAAGTAATAAGTCTGATTGCAGAATGTAGGATTTGTTTTCATGCAAATGTGGGTAGAATAAGCTTACATGTATCCACTTATAAATCTGATGAAAAGACATGTTGAATAGCAGACAGATGCTTTTATTCTTTAAAAAAGTATGCTCAATTATTCAGTAATGTACCTGCTTGTGGCAGCATTACTGGATGTATATTTAAGATTTCACAGAATTTAAGGCATAACATATTTAGCTGGCAAGTGCATAAATGTAATCAGATCACTATTTTTATTAAGTGTAAGAATTCAAAATTTTATGTTAGGAATGCTAGTCAGCTTTCACCTAGAGATTTAAGTGATAACTAAAATGGTGTCATTTTGACCTATTTTAACTTGCCTGTTAAAGAACCCATTATTATGATTAAGGACATGCTATATACAATATGCCAAATACTTGCTGGTAGCAGAAAATTACCTGATGTTCTTAGGTTATTTTCATAATCCTTTTTTTGGTGGGATGAGGGGGGAGTGCCCATCTTCCTTTAGTGCCGTGAAACCTCCACTATTTCTTTTTTTTTTTTTAAATTTATTCTCTCCCTAAAATGCAAGTTGTAACAGCATGTGGGTTTGCAAACATTCTGTTTGCAGATATTTGCAGGTTTTTGCAATGAGATTAATACTTTTATGATAGTTATTTGGAAAAGCTATCCAGGCAAATAGTCATGTTTATTGCACAATGCACATAGAACAAGACTGACAAGATAGGCACTATACAACATGGTCATGTCATGAATTATAAAGCATTTGTCTTAGCTGTTTGGGTTTGAGCCACCTGCTATATACTACTGTCCCCCCCCCCAACGGATAGAACTAGTAAGATTTTTAAGACATATATGGTGTGTTAGCTACAATTTGGTGGAAGGCAAGAAAAAGAGGGCAGACAGTTACTCAAAACAAGCATTCTTCCTGGATATTGTAGAATATCATTGATTCTGTGCCCCAAAACATGGGGTTTCTCTATTCTACGAAAATACTAGGGTGTCCCTATGATACCAGAAAATACCCTAGATGAGGTCACTCAGAGCCATTTAAAAAAAATCTGCTTGGATGAGAAGTGAATATAGCAAGAACAAAAAATAGAAATGTGATAACTTTTTGCCATTAGAAGGTAGCACCCTTAAGGCCCCATTGTCTCCTAGCAGTGATTGTTTGCTTTAAATGGGCTCATACACATGTTTGTTTCATGAAAGGATTTTAATTTAGGAAAAGCATTATCAAAGAAAAATGGTTTAACATCTTCCTAGCACTGTGGTCCCATTTTAAATGAGCATTGGTGGGTTACAGACCGCTGAAAAGTGGCGGTCTGCTGCCGCCGCCGGTTGCAGCGTCCGGGAACTGCAGCAGCCAAACGGCGCGGTTCCCGGACGCTGCAAAGAAGGAGCACGAAAATCACACTCCTTCCTGCGCCCTGTAAGAGACGCTGCAAGTGCCGAAGCGCACACCCATGGCGTCATTTCCAGGGTGCAATGTTCGGACACAGCGCGTCCACTACGTCAAGATGGCGGCGGCCGTGTGGAACGGCTGCCGCCATTTCATACGGACTCAGTCTGTACAAGGGTTAGGGGCAGACGCCCCTTTCTAACCCTAGTACAGACTGAGTCCGTGCTAGGGTGCCCATTTGTAATGGGCTATTATCCTGTTTGCCATTGCTTATTTATTTATTATGTTTCTATACTGTCCTATACCAGGAGCTGCTAATAATAGCTTGAAACCTCAACACCTTGTATTATTATGTCTAGTGTGGCCTTTATGGGTAGTTAGGAATTAGATATTGTTTCTAAATCAAAATAATGTTATTTATTTGTATGTGTAAAACATTAATGCTACCTGTAACAATAAAAATAGAAGGAATAAGGCTGCAGCTAGATCTATTGAAACTTAAGAGTATGAGCATACCTCAGTTAACAAAGCCTCTGACAAAGAAACTCCTTTGTACACAGGCCTGAAACAGATGGGCCAAATAAAGTGGCTTCCAGCCACTTCGGGGGTGTGGTGTTTAGACTACGTATGGCCCTGAAATGGCTGGAAGCCGACCTGAGACTGGCTAAGGCGGCCTGAAACTGCCGGAAGAAGGAATGGTAAAAAATCACACCTGCCAGTGGCCTATTTGGGACTGCAGTGGCAGGCCACTTTGGGAACAGGCTGTTCGGTCACCGTGGTCCCGGAACAATCAGATACAGAGCGGCCTCTGGCTGGATTTTTTTTTTTGTAGCATTGACATTGGAAGCATGGTGAAATAAGGCTGGAAAAACACAGACTTTTAGTGTTGGGCTGCATCATGTGTTTGCAATAAACAATAGAATCCAACTTGACCTGGGAAGGAATGAGATTTTCTGCTCTAATCAATCCTATTACAGGAGCTTATCACACAGGCCCTGGGGGACGGGATTGGGGCGGAACGGAAGGGGGTGGGAAGGGAATGGAATGGGGAAATCACGCATATTATTACCGCACGGGAGAATGCTGCCAATGCCACTGGAAGTTCCCAATCTGTTCCCGATCCATCCCACAGCGGGTGATTTTCAAGAACTATTCAGAAGCTGGATGCCAGTTTCTTAGCCATGGTTCAGTGTGACCCAACGTTAAAGTCTTTTATTAGTCCAATGTCCTACCATGTCAATTTAGGCCTGCCACTTGACAAATATATTAAATTGCAATTACTGTATGTCTTTTTTTATATTGAATTTGCTTTTCTATTAGCTTTTTGTGACTGTGTCATTCTTTACTTGAGAATGGACAGCAGTTTGTAAGCTATTATTTCTATGGCTGCCTTCCATGTGCAGTTATTTCTTATTTTCTCTCTGTATAATATTCTTTTGGCTGCTACAGAAGCCTTTTCCATGAGCTAATTCACTTGTCAGTCTAAACCTAGTAAAAGGATAGTAGGATGGATCATTAGCCTGTAGCATTTCTAAACCAATACACAGTGCATCTTAACTTATAGTGCTTTTTGAAAAATATTCTTCCATGTCTTAATCAGCACACTTTAATAGAAACATTTTTACACTGAATCTTCCTGGTTCTTTTGAAGTTCTCATTTTCTAAGAGGATGAAAGTTGTATTTAGATACCAGATCAATACAGAAACAAATAAGACTATTACATTCCCTGGTGGATCTGTTTCGAGAGAAGGGATGGATGTTCTTGAAATTTAATATTCTTGCACACAAAGTTCATCAACATGCTGGCTCAGTTGAGCTGCAATGTGGAACAGCAGGTATTAATTTGATGAAAACAGAATTTTAAAGGAAAGTATGTCTTTGTACAGTATGCTCATGGTTATCCCTCTTGACAAGAGGCTCTTGTTTCTGTCCTTTCAGAAGAGCCATTTACTACTGCAAAAGGGAGCTCGCTCAACATTTTATTGTATAATTATTAACAAAAAATGATCAGGTATATATCTTCTCTCAGTTTGAACTAATAAGATAAGGGGTTTCTAGGAAATCTTTGCTCCCTGAATGTTAAATTTATAGGTAAATTAATTTCATAATTTTAACAATACATACATCATTCCCAAAATACATGATAGAAAGGGAAATGAGGGCATGGTGGTTGATAGGACTATATGCTGTGGTGCATATCCCATTGTGATATACCTGTTTACTAAAAGACAGAACTATCTATTCTTGGTATTAAAGGCATTCAGGATTAGTTTCTTGAAATATGTACCAGCACTGTGGAGGAAGGGAATGATTTATGGAACCACACTGAAAACTGAATGCAGTAATACACCTCTCTCTGGGTTAAATGTGTACTCAAAATGCTTTTCATTCATATGTAAAAGCATGTGGGAAGGAAAGCTCAGCGTTGCAATAAAGTGATGTGCCCTGATCTCTTTGAAAAATCTTGCATGTTCAAGCTAATTTTGTTTCATAAAATGGGTTAAATTGCATTTAACCAGTTTTAGTGCACTTATGTTAATGTGGATCACATTTTGATTAACTGAAAACAACTGATTATGGATATGAATTGTGTTTTCATACTGTGTAGTTTCAGACTGTGGTACAAAAATGAAGAGTAGCACTGAAGAGCATATTTATGAGAAAGAAGATACTGTATTTATTAAAAGTGATTTGAGACTGCAGTCCTGAAGACACTTGCTTTATGGAACTCAGTCTAACCTGTACTTCAGAAATAATGCATTTTGCCACCACTTTAACTTCCATGGCCCCATCCTATGGAATCCTGGGATTTGTAGTTTGTTGTGAGCTCTGACAGAGAAGGCTAAATATCTTATGATGCTACACATCCCAGTGCATTGAACCAGTGCTGTACAAATTAGACCTTGCTAGACTTCTGTGTAAAAAAACAAGTGCAGTATTGTTAGGAACCTAATGCTATGGATTCTGGTATGAGTGTGTACCCTTACTAATGAGTACATGGGTTATACTTATATTTTTGAAGAGGTACATAAAATTGGCAACAAAAGTTGGACCACTTTTCCCAGGAAGAAAAACACATTTAGGGGTTTTGGTTCAGAAAAATTATATTGGGTATTGAGAGTGTAGCAGCATTTAAAAAATTATTTATAGGGTGTAAAAAATTCCTCCCCCTTCCCCTCCCTGTTAGTACTGGGGATTATCCAGTGAAACTGATTGGCAGCATGTTCAGGACACACTAAAGGAACTACTTCTTTAGCTGCTGCATAAGTAATAATTCAGGTAATTTGGGTGCTACTCACGGTCACTAATGTGATAGTTTAAAAGGAGGATTAGATTCATGAGTAGCTCTTAGTCAATTCATGAGAGGCCTATTATCTTCATGTCCTGTTTTTGAGCTTCCCAATGAATCTTATTGGCCACTGTAGGAAACAGGACATCAGACTAGATGAACAATTGACTCTTCTATTCTTCAAAGCCTTCCAGTTCACGAGAACAGGATTAGTAATTTGAGATTCACAATTTAGGTATACAGTGAATTGTATGTCTGTGGGCTGGAACAGATGTTTCTTGATTTTAGGCCAACTTCTCCTACGCTGGAGCTTATTGCACAGGCCCCTGGGATGCTCCTTGCATGGAACGAAAGGGGGCAGGATGAGAATAGAATGGGGGCTATCACTCATTTTATCATACACCGGAATGCTGCCAATGCCGCTAGAAGTTCCCATTCCGTTCCCGATCTGTCCCAGAGGAGACAATTTTCAGGAACTGTTCAGAAGCATTCCTGAAAATTGCCTTCTCTGGGACGGATCAGGAATGGAATGGGAACTTCTGGCGGCGGCGGTGATATTCCGACGTACGATGAAATGGACGATAGCCCCCATTCTGTTCCCATCCCACCACCTTTCGTTCCACGCGGAGAGCATCCCAGAGGGCTGTGCAATAAACTCCACTGCTTAATGTTGCTCTGTTTCAAACTTTTCGCTTCCAGTCTCCTACGATTACCAATGTGTCTCGTTTTGCTGTGTGACCAGTTTTCTCTTGGATGCCCATTTAGAATCTTCCTCATCTGCCTCTATGGTGGGATCATGGCTCATGTTTATAGTGATAGTTTTTCATTGAAGTCTTATTGATATTCAATCAGATTTAGTATTTAAGACTTTGACAACTTTTGCTGCATCGCACCTCACTATAAACGCAATCCCATTTCTTGTTTGATTGTAATTTCATGAGTAAAACGGAGTGTGTAATCATCTTATTGAAAATGTCCCATTCCTGTCCACATTATTTCACTTGCACCAAGTATGGCCATGTCTACACATTCCATTTCTTGTTTTACAGTTTCTAGCTTTCCCTGATTCATGGTTTCACATTCTGTGTTCCTAATACTGTATATAAGTTTTGCAACTTTACAGTTTTCTTTCATTTATGTTCATGTGAGCAGCTGAAATCCTTTTGGCTTGAGTCCAGTTGCATCCAGTATGTCAGGCACATTGACAATATTGCCTTGGACAATATTTACAAAATACTTGTGATGTGTATAAGTAGATAGATGCCATTACACCAAGAGAAAATGTACTTCTGGAAGGGATTTAACTAGTCAACCAAGTGTGTGAAATTAGGTACCTTCTAAATCCATATTTAGAGAATTAAATAATTGGTCTTAGTTTCAGTGGTGCTGAGCTTTTGCTGTTTGTATTGATTTGAAATGGATGTAGGATTCTTAAAGTTTGACATTTTGTCTTTAAGTGACAACTAGTCCATGGAAAAAGATTAAAAATAAAGACTTCCTGACTATTAAGGAAGCATCGTGCTCATGTGACCTTTGCTGAAGGGAAAAAACAGGACGACACTGTGCTAATTTAACAATAATACTAACGCTAATTTTAACATGAAGTAACTGAACATCTTGTTGATGTTCAGGCTTTATAGATTTCTGTAAATGACAACATTAGTAGTAATGACAAGTGACTTATGAATGCTCTTGTGAGGTTATGAGTCAGACCATGGATTTCTTGGTTTTAAAGGAGACTGCACTTTTAAAGTGATTTTCTTCATTTTCTTTACTGTGTATAAGATTTCCTTTGGAAGAACAAGTAGAGGTGGGGAGAAATGACATCTTTAGAGTTAGCAGTGTTTGATCGTGACATACACTGCTATTTGGAGGAGATGCATATGTTATCTCCCATACATTTTTTATTTGCTTAGTTTAGCAAGGATTGTTCTTGTTTGGCAAGGATTGTTGATGTGAATGAGGCATGTTGTGTTAGATGGCCTCTTGGTAGACTGTGATACTGGAGTCCCAAGCCTTTATATGAACAAATAAAATATAATATAAAAGGAAATGTATATTGTGTGTATGTGTGTGTGTATAACTAAGGCCTTGGTCCTTTTGGAAGGAGTCGGGGCAAAAGGCTATGTCATGTGTGGGGGAGGTGACCGTGTGGGGAGGGGATGCTAAGAAAATGCCCATGTGTCAATAAGGATGTAAAGTCAAGTGTTAAGGTACAGTGTTAACACTTACCAAAAAAAGAACCATCCCTTTCTCTGAGTTAAAGTGAAAGGGGAGAACCTTCTGGTGAAAGGGGGCAGCTTAGTCCATCCTAGGAGAACCTAGGCAACCCCCTAAATTGAATCGCTTCTGAACAAATCTTTCCAAGAAAATCATGTAATAGGGTCGCCATAATCCAGAAATGACTTGAAGGCACACAACAACAACAAAAACAATGTTTATTTTACCCTTCATATCCAACATTTATTCAGTATTTAGATATTGAACATTTGAATAGTTTAACAATATTTGACTATTTATCCAATATTTTATTTTTAAGGGATGTTTGGGTGGTAAATTAAAAACATTTTTAATGGTCTTAAAAATAAACCTTTGTATTATAAATATTTTTTAAAAAACATAATGCAAAAGTGGAGGTGGGATTGGGGATATGGGTTTGTGTGTAAGTTTTAACTTGTAAGCCGCCTCGATTTTCCTCGACAGAGAGGTGAGATATAAATAAAAGTTTTATTTTATTATTTTATTATTTTAAAAGTGGAAGAATGTGTTTGTGTGACCAAATTTGTTTTGAGGTTTTCTTAAATTGCTGCATAGTTGCTAAGAATTTTAAACAAAGATAAATCTTCCAGTTGCTTTTTTAGAACAATATGGACAGGAGGGTTGAGAAAGAAAGGCAAGTGGTCTCTGTTTTTCTTTTTCGCTGATTTTTCTTTCAGTCAATTCAGCAGTAGCTAGATGCACTGTGTCTAATTCTTTATGAATCAACAGCACATTATCGTGATATTGGCAGGAGCTTTTGCTGGCCCCATTGTCTCTATCGAGAGTTATATTCTGCTTCAATACCATTTGCTGTGAACACCCTTGTTTGTTTGCCACACTAGTCTTTGTTCTGGTTGAAAACTTTGATTTATCATTGTATATAATTGATGGTGGTGTGGTAGGTGGACTATAGCTCTTGCTCCTCCTCTTTTAATCTAGCTTTGCCTAGAAATCCCTGTCATGGCGCATTCTCAAGGGAACCAGGCTGGGAATTTTTCTATATGCCCAATGGGAGCCCATTAATCATAGTGAAGAGTCTCTTACTGGCTGCATCCATGTTTGTGAAAAGAAAACAAAAAGTGGACCACCACAAAATGACTTACCAGGAGAATAGATGTTAAAGCTAATGTATTCATTGACATAACACACACAAAAGAGTACTTTTTGCATGACTGACTCTATCACAAAGTATTCCTGGAATAGTTTCTGCCCGTGATAAAAGTTTTGAGTTCAATAAAGCACTGATATGAGAGATTAGAGCCAGAAAGTGGTGGTAGTGGTAGAGGGAGTAAGGTTATAGAACAGAAAGAAAAAGAAATGTAAAAAACGGATGCTTTCATAGAAAGAGAACCAACAGTTAATCAATGCAATGCAGATTAAAAATTGATCACACTTAAAATGAAAAAGGTAAGCAAAATGATTTAAATTGTAGAGTAATTCAAAACTGATAAAATAATTAGTTAGCAGTCAGAATATAATGAATACCCTCCACTATGATTATATTCTGCTTCAAAACCATTTGCTGTGAACACCCATGTTTGTTTGCCCCTCCTTTAAAAAGTCTTTGGTCTTTATTCTCTACAGTAGCCTTCATCCAGAAGGCTACATGAACAGACCTTTGAGCCGTTTAACTATAGTGCTCGCCCTCATTTGACAAGTTAGACAAATCTGGGTATTGAAACAGCTGTGAAGCAAATTAATAGAGTCTAAAGTTTCTAGTTTACATATTATTGTAGTAATAAATACATAGAATCTTAGTATTTTCATCGCTCCAAGTATTATACATGCTGTGTTAAGGTTCACAGTAAGGAATTCTAAGTATGACTTAGGGTGTATTTGCACTCTAGAAATAATGCAGTTTGACACCACTTTAAGTGTGGTAGCTCCATCCTATGGAATCTTGAGATTTATAGTTTTGCATGGTCTTAGTTTTCCCTGCCAAAGAGTGCTAGTGCTTCACAAAACTTGAAATACCAGAATTATGTAGGTCAGAGCCATGACAGTTAAAGTGTTGTAAAACTTTGTTATTTCTGCAGTGTAGATTCACCCCTGTTCACTTAAAGCAGAACCATAAAAATTAGTGGGATTTGTTACTTGTGACTAACTTAAGGTCCAAATGACTGAAGGCAATTATTGGTCCAAATTAGAGAATTACCACTAACTTGCTTATAATTGCTGGCTTGTGAGGTTCTGTTTCATTCGGTGGACCTATTTATGGCTGGGTCTAACGTTTGGATTCAGTCCACAGATTTTAGTGAGGCTATATCATAAGAAAAGCAGAATTAGAATTTTTTTTAAAAAAGGAGGAGTGAAGATGGGAGGAAACAACATTAGCAACCTAAGATATGCAGATGACACCATAATATTAACAGAAGACATTCATGAGTTGGAACAATTAATAAGGAAGGTCAAAGATGAAAGTGCAAAGGCATGTCTGATGCTAAACATAAAGAAAACAAAAATAATGACCACAGAAGAAATACACAAATTCAATCTAGACAAAGAGGAAATTGAAATAGTTAGAGAATTCCCATATCTAGGATCAAACATTGACCAGAATGGAGACTGCAGTCAAGAAATAAGAAGAAGACTAGGGATGTGAAGGGCAGCTATGAAAGAACTGGAAAAGTTACTGAAGAACAAAGACATACAACTGAGCACTAAAGTCAGAATCGTTCAGGTCATTGTATTTCTAATTACCATGTATGGATGTGAGAGCTGGACAGTGAAGGAAGCAGACAGAAAGAAAATCAACTCATTTGAAATGTGGTGCTGGTGAAGAGTACTTGGGATACCATGGACAGCTAAGAAGACAAACAAAGTGGTTCTTGAATAGATCAGACTACAGCTCTCCTTGGAAGCTAAGATGATCAAGTTGAGACTATCATACTTTGGCTACATAATGAGTGGTCACTAGAAAAAAACAATAATGCTAGGAAAGGTAGAGGGTAGAAGAAAGAGAGGAAGACCACAAAACAATGGTCAATCAGGGGGGTTATGGCAAGGGCTTGCAATATCTGGACAGGGCAGTGGAGGATATGGATTCTTGGAGATGTCTCATCCATGGGGTCACCATGAGTCGGAACCAACTCGAAGGCTGCTAACAACAACAAACAACAACACTAAGCATGAATGAGTCTCAGAACCTTGTCACAGGAGAACGGAAAACAGAAACAGAGCAAGAGAGTAGCAGTTGTCTTTGTGCTTTACCAGATGATGTTGTAGCATTACGGTTCTCTTCCCATGGGAAGCGGTTGCAAAAGTGCGTTTTCTGTCTAGCTGGAAAAATCAATCTTACAAAAGACTCACTTTTATAGTTGTCTCCTGTGGTAAGAAAACTGTAGCGCTATGACATCATGCAGTAAGGCATGGAGAAAACCACTACTCTCTGGTTCCATTTCTGCTTTCCTTTCTTGTACAATAAGGCTCTCAATATACACATTTTTTTAAATGGGTCTATGTGTAAACAATGTGATATGCTTAGTTCAATAGCATTCTCACCAAAAAGGCGATAACTTTCAATTTGTTTATCTAGTGTTAGGAAAGTTTATATAAATGTATGAAACATTTTACATTAAAAAATAAAATATATTAAATGTACACAGTTATATATATGGGACATATTTATATTGTATGTAAAATGTTTTATGTTTTTATTTTAAAAAATTAAACATGAATGTGCAAATTAATGTTCATTGTCTTTTTTTTGTGAGTCACCAAACATGTGGCTCTTGAAATATCACAATTTAGAATTTATTGAAATCTATGTGATACTGCATAAGGTAAATCTCTGAGGAGCCGCATTGTTGTGATCCTACTACGTAAAAAATAAATTTGAAGAAGAGACCTTCCTTTGGCATCTGTCCAGCAAGTAAAATATTGTTACTGTTAATCAAGCTCTTAAGATGCTGCCAATTCCCTTGAACAATAAATAAACAGGTTCTTTGTTTCCACATAGTATTTGAGTTGACTCAATTTACTAATGATCTTTCTCATTAAAGTGCTGCCATGTCTACCTACAACATCATTTTTAAGGCAGGTAATATTAGGGTTGGGTTGTGGGTTGTTATTGTTGTGTGCCTTCAAGTTGCTTCTGACTCAAAGCAACCCTATCATTGAAGTTTATCGCACAGGCCCAGAAACGGGCCTGTTGCATTCCAAAACGAGGTCGCGCACAGAACAGGATGGAGCTAGGAAAATATCTTACTGCACAAGGGAACACTGTCGCTACTGCCGGAGGTTCCAATTGCGTCCTACATCCGTTCCAGAGGGCACGATTTCTGAAAACTGTTCCAAAGCGTTCTCAGAAATCGTGGCCCTCTGGAATGGATGTAGGATGCGATCGAAACGCCTGGCTGCAGTGGCACCATTCCAGTGTGCAGTAAGATGCGTTCCTAGTCCCATCCCATTCCATGCGCACCCGTGCCTGCCACCGTTTTGGAACGCAGTGGGCCCATTTCAGGGCCCATGCAATAAACTTCATTGTGTTTTCTTGCCAAGATTTGCTCAGAGTAGATTTCCCATTGTCTTCCCCTGAAGCTGAGAGCATGTGACTTGTCCAAGGTTGGTTGTAGGTAGTTTGCATTAAAACTAGACTAGTGCATGATATTTTATAAGAAAAAAATGGACACAGGGGAAGATTAAAAGAATTAAATTATCTCTCACATGCTATTTAAGTGGATGACTCTTTTCAATCACATATAAAAAATTGGAAGGTGGATCATGACAAGATGGATCATAATGACAACAGCTGTTGTGTTTCATTAACAACTTTAGAAGGTGTATTTTCTATAAACATCCATTGCAGAGTTGAGATCAAAGTATTTGTTGTATAAGATATTTTTAATATCTGGTGTGGACTATAGTACCAAAAACATTTGGAGTGTCACAATACTCTACAGAATTAGTGTGTGCGTGTCAGTGGAAATAGAGATTTTTCATGGTAATGGATTATTTGTGCAATGCTGACCTGCATGCACAAGCACCTATTTACATGGGTTTCAGTGTACTTGTTGGGATATCTTCAGTGTACTCAACTGAATTGGTATGAAAGATGACAATCCAAGGTGGTGCTATAGGACATACACTTAGATGGAACCAGACTGAATTGAAAAAGAATGTATTTTCTGACAGTTCAGTAAGAAACTGTGGTCCAAAACACACTGCAGAAATAAACCAGTTTGAAACCACTTTAACTGCCCTGTCTCAGTGCTAGGAATCCTGGTAAATGTAGTTTATTATGACATCAGAGCTCTCTGACAGATGTGACAAATGTCTGACAAAACTAAAGTTCTCAGAATTCCCTAGCATTGACCTAGAGCAGTTAAAGTCTCAAACTGGATTATTTCAGTAGTGTGTTTTGAACCTAAGCTGAATTTTTAATAAAGACATAGATATACATTCTTGTATAAGGATATTAAAAATTTAATATGGTATATGTGAGTCTAGTAGGTACTCACATCGGGACGGTGGTCTGCTATATAAAATAAATAAATAAATAAGAAAGAAAGAAAGAAAGAACGAACCTGATCTGATCCTATATCATTTGCTATAAAAATATAGCATTTCTTTAGTCTTCACCTAAAGACATAGAGTATTTCCACACCATCTTCAGAGAACCCCCCAATCCCACCTTGTTCAAATGATTATTTTTCCTTTTCCTAATTTGTGTAAATGATTTTAAATTATCTTTATTATTGTAATAATAACGTTTCTTGGGTGCAATCTGGGACAGCCAAGCTGCATTAAGAGGCATAATATACAGATTAGCTTTGAATACAATTATTTAATTGGCAAATAGATTTTTCTCCTATCATCCATAGTGATAGAAGCCATTTGGTTTGGATTAAATGTTTCAACACTTGTGTTTAAGGATCTTTATGGAACAACAAGTTAGTCCCCTGGGCAGGCCCTTGTCAACTGCAAGAGATCTGCACAAACGAGCAAGATGTATTTTTGCAGGATTTACTGTGAGACTGAGATACTCTGCATAAGATAGGTGCTTTTTGCAGCTACTTTCTGGCTGGTTTCTGTCTAGCAATGGCTATTGGTGGATACTGGTGGTTTGTTTGTATTCAAAGGATTTTTGTCATTTTCCTGCCAAACTGGATTCAAAAGGAGATTTCCTTGTCATGGAAACAGGTCAGTTATCTGATGATTTTAGCTGATGAAGTAATGACATAGGCTTTAATTTACAGTAAATATTCTACAGCCCTGAACTCACAATCAAGTAGTTCAATTCAGGATGCAGTCTTTGCTGTTGGCCAGAGAAAAGGTAATGCCTATGACTGCAAGACTGCTTGACTATGTTTATCTTACCCTCTCTATTCCCTGTGTGTTGAATGGGAATCAGTGCATGATATTGATTGTTAAGGAGGTGCTTTTCTTAAGTAGTATGTTACTCAGTCTTAATTAAAAGGGCTAATTTAATTCTAGGTGAAATTAGAAGGACATACATTATTAGATTGCATGAATGTGTATTTGGAAAGCATAGTTTTATGGATAGAGAGGAGTTTTCACCTTTTGTTTTTAAATATCTTCTTCCTCCCATAATTTCCTTAGACTGTTTGTGTCTTTTAATTAATCATACTGAGAAGGTCATTTCCTACAGTTTGCATTTAGCTATGAATTTAATTTGGTTTGAAAAGAAGTTTTCTCATGCTTTTTGAGAGTAAATCAGACTATTAGCTTTTTAGTTGAGAGGGGAAATTATAATGGAGAAATACTGTGGAAAAACTAGGTGCGGTTCACTACCACAAGCTGTGGTTACAGACAGTGACTACTCCAGGATATGATAATGACTTTAACATATATAATTATTGGAGGTTATATCTATTAAGATCTAATAGGCATGTTATATAAAGGGTTCTTCCATAGCCAGGGGCAGTTTTTCTCTGAAAAATTATTGGGGTAATGAATAGTGGAGAACTGAAATTTATATCTTGTACTATTTACAAATGTGTCATAAGCGTTTAATTAGACTTTGGGTAAACATCCTGGACTAGATGGATTTTTGGTGTGATTCAATAGGTTTTGTATGCTCATCTTTTTCTAATATAGTAAAATGTTCTTTTATAACAAAAAAAAAGTGCTCAAAGCAAAATGCCTTTTTAAATAGTTGGTTAGAAACATTTGTAAGTTTCCTAATCTTAGGGGTTGTCCACCCTGGCCAATAAAGCAGCTTCTAACCGCTTTGAAGGCAAGGTACTTAGACAACACATGATGCAAAGCTGGGTGGAAAGCGAAATGAAGCCACGGTCCTGCGATAAAAGCTGGAGCAAAAAGAAGCTGGGATACTCCGACTGATGCTGGAAAATACCATCTGTTGTACTGGCATATAAACAGTCCAGCGCCAGTGTGGGACTGCAGCAAAGTAAAAATACGATCAGCAATAATACAATAGACGTAATTACTGTATAATATACACAAACCAGACAGTCCAATGGGGTGTGTGTGGTGAAGGGGACATGTATGGGGAGCCTCCATGATTATGCTTTGCCAATGTATCACTCAACATGCCAATGTACTGAATAGATAGGCTGTGCATTGCCCATGTGACTGACTGATAGAATGACATCTGGGCAGGAGGAGAGAGGTAATTGAAAGTCCCAGGCATTGTGTTTGTGCAAGGGAGTGCATGTGTGGTGGAGAGGCGACCAAATAAATAAATGAATAAATATAACTGTGCAGCTTCTTAAGTGACAACAGAATAACATCTGAGACAGAATGCAGGCCTGTGACCCTATTGTCTTCTCTCCCCCCCCCCCCCCCCGGGTATGATTTTTAACTCCTCTGCCTGGTGAAGAAGCCAGTGAAACTTCAAAAGATTGTATAATGCATTTTCTGCATTTTGGTTGGCCAATAAAGGTATCACTCATTTGTGGATTTTGTATTTTGTTGTATGGCCAACATGGTACATGAGTATAAACCTAAATATAAAGACAAGGTTTTGACAGTATGCTGAGGAACACTGATAAAGAGGATCTATGTAGGCCTTCTGTGATAGAACTTCTTCAGATTGGTTGCCATAAATTAAAAGGTCCTGACATTCCCATCAAAAGGATTTGAAGCACAGCTTCTGATGACATTTGCAATGTGTAGTAACAGTCATGTAGAGATGGTAGTCCAGTGTGGCATAGAGCATGTTGCAATGTCTGCAGTACTTAAACCAGATCGAATAAGATCTGTGTGATATCAGTTAGATCTATACTTGTGGTCAAAAGAGATGAATGTAGATATTGTATGTCTTGAAGAACACTGGTATGTTTGTAGCACATGAGCAGATGTTATTCACAGACACGATGTTCCGACTGGGATGTTAGGCTATCCAAAGAAAGTATTTATGGCTTATAAATGCCATTTTCTTTCTCTTCAGCAAAGTTTTTTAATCAGGTTCTTATGTGAATTTCCTAATGAGTTTAATTTATTCCTTCCATATATCCCTGCATCCAACAAAACAACTTCAATTATGTGATCTGATGGATTGATGGTTAGCATACATGTGCAAGGCAAAGATGTTTTATTTAAAGGCGTTGGGTTCTAATTAGTGTCTTATAGATTTAGTTTTCGTTTTTAACCACTCATACAGTTGAATTAAACATTCCCCTCTATTTCTGTTGGCATTTCTGGGGTATCTGCTGTTACAGACCTTTGAGAAGTTCCTCTGCTATGTTGCCTGCAAACATATTTCTCTTCAGAGTTATTGAAGCACGAATCTCTTTCATCTCAACCTACTTATTGTGACCACTGAAAAGTTACCATTCTCTTAAATGTGTTAAAACATCTCTGGTTTTCTCAGGGACATACAGAGGCACACAAAGGCACCTGCTTGGAGATATGCTTATTCTGGGAACTTTGCAGGGTTTGTTGTTTGTTTTCAGCATTTCAGTTTAAAAACAACAACAACAAAAACAAAACAAGAATTGACATTGTACATTTAATCCAAAGCAACCCTAGTCAAAGACCTTGAAGTTTCTTTTCCTACCAGTCTTTGGTACCTGAGCTAGGTTGTCATTGAGCAGGGCTTTGTTTGAGTGTTAATGTTCCCTTTTCATTTGTGCGTGTGGTTTTTTTACATGGAATTGTTTTAACTGTCCTTGGGAAAAGATACCTTTTATTTATGTACTTAGAATATTTTCTCCAGCTCTTCAGCCACAAAGGCTCTCAGAGTGGCTTGCAGTTTGACAGTTTCCTGCCTAGAGATATGGCACATAAGAAGAGGGAATATAACAGTGGATAAAGTCCAGCAGATACTGCCAGTTCTTTGCTCCCTCTGTGGCCAGGGCACTGATGGTTGGGATGGAGGGAGGGCCTTTCATCAGCTTCTAGGCTTAGGCATGATTTCTGGACCTTAGGCTTTTTAGATTAAAACTTTCAGAGCTTCTCACTTATTATGACCAGTAGCATTCACTGGCCAGTGGCCATGCTGACTGGAAAATCCTGGGGAATATACTCCAATAAATAACTTTCCCAATCTATGGCCTGAAACAGATGGGCCAAAAGAAGTGGCTTCTTGCCACTTTGAGGGTGTGATATGCAGATGACACATGTCCCCGGAGCAGCCAAAAACTGCTCCAAGGTCGCCTAAAACAGCCTGAAGCCACTGGCAAAAGGGGTAGTAAAAAACTGTTCTTGCTGGTGGCTCATCTGGATCGCAGCATGGTCTGCTTTAAGAGCGGTCTGTGTGGTCACCGCAGTCCCGCATCACTTGGGGTTCAGTCACCATTGGAGTAGCCAGAGGCTGCTCCTTGACACCACTCTGCTTTGCCTCTTGGGCTTTTAACCTTTTAAATTTTTTTTTGAGTGAGTACGCTTTTATTTGCCATTACCATTCTTAGCTGTTTTGAATGCCCATTTTTTAACAAAAAGGCAGGGTATCCATTTTGTAAATAATTTGTTTTAATGATTTTAAATGCACATAAAGGAACCTACCATATATACTCGACTATAAGTCGACCTCATATATAAGTCGAAGGTAAGTTTGGGGGCCAAAATTATGGATTTTGATATGACCCATGGATAACAAAGGATCTAAAGGATGAAGCAAAGGAAAGCAATGCCCAAGAACTTACAAAAGCCATAACAGTTTCTGCTCAAAATAAAGGATGAGAGAATAGAGGGGGGAGGGTCAGTTATTCTAAGACAGATTACATTTATGCCTTTCACCAGGAGTTGGTTCCTTTTTAAAATAAGAGTTAAAGTGCAGTATTGACCCATGGATAAGTCGACTCAGTTTTTTTGGGTCAATTTTTTGACTAAAATTTCTAGACTTATACATGAGTATATACAGTAGTAGCACCTTTGAGACTAACTGGGAAAAATATATTTCTCACACATGCATTGGTTGACAGCAGTCCACTTCATCAGGTGCAAAGGTAGTTCACAAAAGCTTATCCAAGAAATTGCTTTTTCCCAATTAATCTCAAAGGTGCTACTAGATGTGTTTATTTTTTTAATGTTATAACAGACTAACACAGGCCTCTCTTTGAATATCCTTTAAAAATATTTTTCAAATAACAACATTTATCCTATAGATGTCTGGAAGCAAAATGCAGAACAATAGGAAACCCATCCAGTACAAGGTTTGTAGGGGAATAGGATAAAGAAATTTAGCATTCATCTACACTGTAGAGATAATAAGTGCTGAAACTCCATTCAGATACTAGGTTCTCTGTGCAACTTATTTCTATAAAGAAAATCAAGGAACCTAATGGGAACCAGACAGTCCAATTAGGGGGGGGGGGGGGGGAGATGTGGTGAAGGGAACATGTGGGGGGGGGCCTCCATGATTATGCTTTGCCAATGTATCACTCAGCATGCCAATCCACTATATATGTAGGGTGTACATTGCCCATGCGACTGACTGATGGAATGACATCTGGGCAGGAGGAGGGAGGTTCTTTCTCAAATAGCCATTAGCCACAGTTCTAACTAGAGAAGCTGGGATACTCTGACTGATGCTGGAAAATACAATCTGTTCCACTGGCATACAAACAGCCCAGTGCCAGTGGTTCGATGGCAAAGCCTACTCTACTGGATATACAGCAAAGCCTACTCTACTATCAAAGGACAAGAAGGACTTAAATGATTTATATAGAACCACTTCGTGTTTAGCAGAATTTCTGAATCGATTTTGAAGAAAGATACTGTTGCAGTAAAATGCAACAGTATGTTTAAAAAGGAAATATACTAAAATATTTAAAAAAAATAGGAAAGAATGTCGTGGACCAAAGAAAACAAATCCCTGAACTTGAGCCATGGTAGTTAAAGCAATTTCAAAGCAGATTATTTCTGCAGTGTGGATATGGCCAATGATAACAAAGTTGGCACTAGTTGGGCTTTTCTGGGGATAGACTTCCAGAAATGAACCCATGCTGCTGGGGTGTGTCCAGGGACGTAGCCAAAGGGGGGGGGGGGGTTCCTTGGGGTCCGGACCCCCCCTTCCATTAGAAAAATGAATGGTGTGTGCTGCTGTGTCGCCGCGCCCAAGTCCCATTATAATGGTGGCACTTAGTCTGGACCCCCCCCCTTCCTAAAATCCTAGCTACGTCCTTGGTGTGTCTGTATGTCTGTTATCTTCTTAATCATCTGGAGAAGAGCTTACAAAAGTAGATGTTCTGGTATGGTTTGGGTGGTAAGGTATAATGTATTTTGAAATCTGGGTTCTATGTCATAAAGGGTGTTAAAAGTAAGTACTGTACTGGCATTTTGAATCGTGCTCAGAAAAGGATGACACACAAAAAAACTAGTCAGTTATTTCCATTCTAACACAAAGTCGTTTCAGTCATGAGCCAGTAAGCTATATTATGACTTTGCTGACATTTCTAATCCATTGCAGAGACATCTCCTCATACATGTTACATCAGTCGGTTATAGATGCTGATAAGTTAATTTTAGATTTAAACAGAGCATAACTAACTGTAACCATGCTATCTCTGTCAAGGAATGGCCACAGCTGGCACACCAGTTTAAACTGGTGAAGGGATTCCTTACCATTGGAACTGAATGACATCCTACCCCCCAAATATATAAAATATATAAAAGATTATATATTTGATTCATTCAGGAGGTGTACAGTTTTATCCAGAACAGTTTGAACACCTGTCAGAAGAGAGGAACCATCTAATCACAGAACCTTCATAGGACAGTTTCAGTTTATGAAACTGTTATGTCAGAGCTGTTATTCATTGTAGACACTGGCTCAGAAGATCTACCATCTCATCTGAATTGAATAACAAAAAATGAGAAAGATGGGAAACATTAGGATAGTGAAGATAACAAACTTTACATGCCTGAATGAGACTTCCCAATGGTTTCACATAAATGTTAAAATACAACGAATGAACGTTAACCTTGTGGGACCCCCTAGCATACTTGCCAGGGGCAGAGTTGTGGCCCCAGTACCACCTTCTGATACTAGTCTCACAGGTAGGAGAAGAATGAACATATCTTTCCCTCAAGTGAAACAATATCTGCATCAAAACTAGAATAGTACACAGGTTATTGGCCATATTCATCTGCTTTACCATCTGTCGCCAGGGATAGACTGATTGCAGTGATGTATACCCCAATAAACTCCCAGTTGGATTACTGTAACACATCATACACGGGCTACCTTTTAGAAAAAGATTTAGAAATATTCTGACCTAGTCCCATGGTTTAGAATGCTGCTGCCAGAGCATTGACAGATGTGGCCAAATTTAAGCAAGTAACAGAATGTTTGGAGTGCTCAATGAGAGGTTACTTTTAAAACCCTAGCCCACTTGGGAGCATCCTCATATATCCAATATCAATCCACCTTGGTTTGAGATCATGAAAACCTGTCTTATTTATCAAAGGTATAGCAAAGAGGCTTTTTCTACACTGGCCCTCTGACAGTGGGAGAACGGCTTAGAGGAGATCACCTGGCAGGCAACAACTTTCCTCTTTAATCGGTTGAGCATTACAGTTTTTATTTATAATTTTTTATTTTTGCAGTCTTATTAGAATAAGTGACCATACATAGCCCTGAAATATTAAATACTGTAAAAATAAAAATGAAGAACACTATGGACCAGGTTTAAGTAAAATAAAAGGTATACTTGTTCTTACTGAGCACTCTAATCAGGTTTTCTGATGGAGTTCTAAAGTTCTGTAGTCAATATATTGCAGTAGCTGTTCGTATTAGTTTCATAACCTGCTTCTCATGCATGGTGCAGCTAGTGCCTAGGTCCTTTCATTCGGTAAATCACTGTTAATAAACAACCATTTGTTAATATGATGACATTAAAAAATCACATTGTATAAATGGTCGCACTCTTTTTCATGATAATGAGGCCTCTGCTCAGTTTGTTATTGTGGAATTCCATTTTCTTTCTATTCTTGAAAAAGGAGAATGGCTTGCTTCACAGTTTCTACTTCATAGAATATCCCTGTGGAGATGGTTGTGCAGTGCAGCCTCATTTTTTCAAACAGCTAATAAGATCCTAAATGTGCAATCTGGCTTCTAAGAGACATATTGTAAAAATACACCAGCCAAATGAGTGCTTTGCCCAGTATATTTATTTTAAAAAGGTCCTAAGTAAGAAAACAAAGTGATGGATGATCTGTCCCCACGCTGAAATGACTATAGCAGATAGTACTGCAGAGTTTAAATGGTAAATATAATAGAAATATTTTAACACGGGAACATTTCTTTTCCTTGCCTTTTGGTATTAGTATATTGCTTCCATGCAAGTTGTAGAAAAGCTGAACGTGCAATTTGCAAAATCACCTTAATGCAGCATTTCTCCTTTAAACTTGTTCCCATAGCTCCATGTTGCACTTTCACCTTCTGTTTTGTCCCTTCAGCTCTTGCTGACTTTTAATACTTGGCTTTGGTATATTTGGCTCATAAAATCACAGCCAGAGTTGCAAGCATTATTACTATAAAACAAGTCATGCCTGCCTTACATTTGGTGTCATCAACAATTCTGTGTGCTCAGTATGATCGCTTGTACAATAAGAGGAAAATTAGAGCGTGTATTTTCCACATAGAGAAATCAAATGTAATCTAAATGCAAACCACGAGTTTTATTATATGGTAGTCTTTGAAAGCACTGCTATTTCTAACCCCAGTATGACAGGAAGCATGTTGTAGCTATGAAGCCTGCAACATTGTTTTTTTGAATGCTCCCTCCCTCTGTACTGTACTCCCCAGCTTTAAAAAGTCAACAGAATTTGATGCTGGTAAACTAAAGATTATTTCATGTAATTCAACCATTCTGATTACTATTAATAAAACATTGGTAGTAAGCAGTTTGGGTGATTTCTGAAAATACTTATATGTAGAATGAGTACAGTTTAAAAGGAGATAATTTAGTACCACCATGATGAAATGTGCTCCATATGTAACCACATGTAGACATGTGGAAGTTCCTGTTTTTGAAGAAATCGGATCCAACTCAGGGGCAGTTAAAAACATCAAAAGAAGGGTTGGAAACGCTTTGAGGATGGGAGAGAAGTGGGATGCCTCAAGGACAGTTAAGAAGCGTGACTGGCTATCTCACCATCATGCTTCAGGAACACTTCAGGAACGTTTTACCAACATTTTAGCAGTGGTAGCGCCTCCATATGATAAGGGTTTAGGATTCCATAGGATCTTGCCATGGCTGTTAAGTGGAATCATAGTGTTACAACTGTGCACTGTGAAAGGGCCCATATATTATTGAGTCAACCATCATTAGGATTTTATATGCTTTAGTTTCTGGAAGGATGTGGGGACAATATTTGGTAGGCTACCCTTTTTGTTCAGCTTATGCAGAATATATCATATGAAGACCAGGTTTAGATCAGAAGATAGAGGAGCGAAGATAGGAAGGAACATCAACAATCTAAGATATGCAGATGACATCATATTATTAGTGGAAAATATCAGAGGCTTGAAACAGTTACAATGGCCTGTTAGATACGGGCACTTTAGTACGCGCAGAGCACGTACTAGGGTTAGAAAAGGGCGGTGCTTCCGCACCCCCTAACCCTAGTGCGCGCTCTGCGCGCACAAAATGACAGTGGCCGTTCCACACGGCCACCGCCATGAGGACGTCACAACCACGCCGCCTCTATACGGGGCAGCGCGGATGTGATGTCCTTGCTCCGCGCCAGGGCGCTTAGTGCGCCCTTAGCGCGGAGCAGGAAGGAGCTCCGTTTTAGAGCTCCTTCCTGGTTTGGTCCACTGGGCACAGCCTTCACATGGCTGCGCCCAGTGGACCAAAGGAGAAAGGGGCCAAGCGGCTTGAAGCCCCAGGGACACCCCTTTTCAGGCTGCAGGGAAGCGGTGTTTTGCCGCTTCCCCGCAGCCTGAAAAGCAGCGGATTGGGGCCTCAGCGGCTGCCGTTCTGGCCGCTGAGGCCCCGATACACCGGGGAAAGGGGCGGGTACAGCCCGCCCCAAATGGGCATTCTGTAACCCACCAATGACAAGTTAATGAAAAGTTCAAGTGCAAGGCAGAATCGACTTTGAGCCCCTGGCTGATATTGAACTCACACCTTATGGTTTATGAGTGAGTGGTTGCAGTACAGGCACCACCATTCCCTTTTGTGTCATGTCTTTTTAGATTGAAATCCTGATGGCAGGGAACTGTCTAATTTTTTTTTTAAAAAAAATTGTAAACTGCTCTGAGAGCCTTTGGCTGAAGAGTGGGGTATAAATACTCTAAATAAAAATTTAACCACTGTGCTACCAGGGCTCCTCATTTGAGATGTGATGCTGGAGAAGACTGCTGAGGATACCATGGACAACCAAAAAGGCAAACAAATAGGTCCTAGAAAAAGTCAAATCTGAACTCTCCCTGGAAGATTATGAAATTGAGGCTGCCATACTTTGGCCACATCATAAGAAGACATGATTCATTAAAAAAGACAATAATGCCAGGTTGGTTATAAAGCAGTAGAAGGGAAGTAAGACCTCATGCCAGATGTCTAGACTCAGTCAGGGAAGCCATGGACCTCATCTGCAGGACCTAAGCAGAACAGTGGATAATAGGGGAACTTGAAGGTCTCTCATCCACATGGTTGCCATAAATCGGATCCAACCCAGGGGCAGTTAAAAACATAAAAAGAAGGGTTGGAGTTGGAGATACTCAGTTTGTATCAAAACCTACTTAAAAACCCTTTTTAAAAAGGTCTACTATTGTGTGCTAGAAGGCATGCATGTCTAGTACCTTGTCTCCCAAAAGGATAATACTAAATAATGCTTGTCTGCAATACTGAAGTAGCAGATAATATTTTTCACCAGTTTGACATATTATATGAAGTTGAGTAATAATGGTGTTTAGCATCTTTTTACTAATCTTTTATCTACTGAGGCCTGAGTGCTCAGTTCTGCTTCTTTTCAGAGAGTTTGTTTTAAGATGTATCTAGAGTATTATCTATATGTGAAGATAAAAAGAATGAAAATTTAAAGTTGTCTCATGGGTAATTGTGTGCATGCTACTATGTTTAGATCTTATCTACAGTAGATTGTTTTGTGCTCTCTAATCCCTATTGTAGTTTTTCCTCTTTCTCTTGCTTTTAGTGTCCTTCAGCCTTCTGCATTAGAAACCTTTTACTTTCATTGTTCTGTTTCCCTAAATCCTCTGTAAAGTCTTTACCCTTTGCTTGTCATGAAAAACAGATAAGAAAACTGAATTATTTTTATTGCTTTATTAGACCAAAGTGTATGAGAGTCAGTTAAGACCTGTCCATTCTGCTATTATTTTTGCTACTATAAATATAAAATAATACTCTTAATTAGATCAATACTTTTCATTTATTGGTATCATCCTAATATTACTGTGGATTAACTAAGCTAAGGGACCGATTATGTAGCGGTAGTTATTATGAATTCTCTCTTTTCCTCTATGTATGTCCGTGTTTTGCTAAATGCATTCATGAATAATATTCATTGCTGAAGATTACTGTCCCAAAAGGTTCTAGACCACGAGCTTGGCCTCCCCCTTTTTTTCTTTTGCTCCCCCTTCCCCCTTTAAAGGCAATATTAGTGTTTTCTGTAAACTCATATAATTTTCATTTGCATTATGTCAAAATACAAACCATGCACAAACTATATTTTTTGAGAGATTCATGTTTTCATTCTGTACAATTCCCCACCACTTTTTAAAATTACATTTCCCCAAATTTAGTTATCACAAGTGAGTTACACTTAAACACTGAGGTTTCAACATCTGCTCAAGGATGTAGCAGAATGGACAGTTGTGAGATAACAGACACCCACTAACACCTCCAGAGAAAAGAAATTGGTCTAAAGCATAGGGGGACTGAACAAAAGGGGAACAACAAGAGATCTGTGTAATAACTAGACTATTTCTATTCACAAGATATATATATCAAGGTACATAATTACAAGAGACAACAATGATAGCCAATATATACAGTATCTGAAGAGTGGAGTGGTAACAGTCCATGTGAACAATGTTGCTGATTTTAGCAGTGAAAGTGGTTCTACTGCCGCAACATAATATTAAAGTCCAAAATCTAAAAAGCAATAATAATGGATGATGCTTGGAACAAATGAACTTGTGAAATAGTCTAGTTATTACACAGATCTCTTGTTGTTCCCCTTTTGTTCAGTCTGTCTAAGTGTAAGCCTGCTGCTCGTTTGTTGTTGTTGCTAAAGCATAGGGGAACATGAAAATACTCCATCTAATTAGGGACTTCAGTCCAGAATGGATATCAGTGCCCAACATCCTTGAGCAGACGTTGAAGCGTCAGTGTTTAAGTGTGACTCACTTGTGATAACTAAATTTTGGGAAATGCAATTTAAAAGTTACATTTCCAAATTTACATTAAAAAAAAAAGGGGGGGGGAATAGCACAGCTATAAAAAACATGGCCCCCAGTGGGGTAAGATTTGATTTTGGGGACATGAGGAGGTGACCAAGATGACAGGTTGAAACTACTCAGTGCTGGAAAGTGTATGTGTGTGTGAGTGCATGTACACATGCCTTGCCCAGCAGAGAATGTGACTAGTTGCAATTGTCCTAGAAAGCATCCATACAAAGAACTATATGCTGAATGAAAAGAAAGCAACAGTGCAGTTGATAGGCATATTAGCACTAAATGTTCACTAGTTAAGACCTGTTGGTGAGGTTCACTGTACATTGCTGGATAAAAAAAATCTGGTCACAGGATACATTTGTACCCTGCTTTTCTACAATGTATTTTTCTTCATTATACCAGATATTGTTATTGTTATTAACTGCTCTTGAGTCAGCTTCGACTCATGGCAACCCTATGAATGAGACACCTTCAAGTCCCCCTTGTCCTCAGCTGCCCTGCTCAGGTACTGCAGGTTCATGGCCGTGGCATTCTTGGTTGAGTCTATCCATTTCGTATGTAGTCTTCCTTTCTTTCTACAGCTTTCCACCTTTCCTAGCGTTACTGTCTTTCCTAATGAATAATCTCTGTTCAGGATGTGGCTGAAGTATGACAACCTCAATGTGGATTAATCACATTTAGTACATCAGTCAGCAAGTGCCCAAGGAAGCAGGTGGCCAGAATACAAGAGTTGTGGGTTATTTAGTTTTCTTGAGGTTAGTCACAGATTATCTGAGCAAAATTAAGGGAGAAGCATGAGGGTGGTCATTACCTGGTCCAGAAATCATTGCAGCAGATCAGTAGTACAGATGCACAAGGGCAGCAAGAAGTAAACAGAGTCATCAGAAAGAAGCCAGTCCATCACGAAAACAGGAACACTAGAGAGTACTGCCAGTCAACAAGATAAGATGGTTGTCAGCACCAAAGCTGTGAGGTAGCTGCTGGGATATTTATGGGTAGCTCTTTCATGGCATTGGGTGTCTAATTAGGTCAGGATCTACTACTTAAAAGTAGTTGGGATTAGCATTTCACTTTTCTTAGCTCAACAAAGGATGAGGACATCCTGCCATCAGCCTGCACAATCTCTTGCTGAGGATCAGATTCCCTCACTGCCTCAGCCCCCAGCTCCCTGGACTCAGAGGGAGCTCCATTATCAGGAGCTGCGGAGTCCTGGCAATCTCCCTCTCTTTATCTGAGTTGTCTAAGGGGTGAGTTATAACAGTTAATCTGTCAATCTCAAATTGGAGGTTTAAGAAAGATGACAGTGGAGCTCTGAAAGCTTGCATTATGTGTTTTGTGCATTTTGGATGGGCAATAAAAGTATCACTTTTCTGTGGATGTTGTATTTCATTTTGTTCTCAAATACAGTATCCTTATTTATGGGCAAAATCTAAGATTGGCCACACTTTCTGGGTAGTCTTGGAGGAAATTGTGTAATTTCTTTTTGTTTGTTTGTTGTTTAATTAATTTATTATATAAATTATAACAGTAAAACGCAAACCCAACATACAAAGAGTCACTTCATAATCATCATAATCATCGCCATATTATCAGTGGTGTTCTAGGTCTGTTATGTAAAGGGGAGGATATCAATTGAGTCTCTCAAAAAATGTGTTGTCAAGGTGGGGGGCTGCAATTGTCCTTGTTGTTTGTGGATATATTCAATTGAAATCTGCCTTTCTTCCCGGAATGTTTCCCTGGTTTTATGTCCTTTGTTGATTTTCATTTGAAAGGAAAGTTTTTCAGATAGCCACTGTGTAATTTCTATGTAGGTACAGTCATCTTTTGTTTTTATTTTTAACTGCCTTGGAGTCAACCTTGACTCATGATGACCCTGTGGATGAAACATCTCAAGGCCCCTGCATTCTCCAGTGCTCTGCAGATTCAAGCTGGTGACCTACCTGATTGAGTCTATCCAGCTGGCATGAGGTCTTACTTGCTTTCTACTGCCTTCTACCTCTCCTAGTATTATTGTCTTTTCTAATGAGTCATGATTTCTCATGTGGCCATGATAACAACCTCAGTTTGATCATCATGGTTTCCAGGGAGAGTTCAGGCTTGATCTGTTCAGAACTGTAGAAAAGAGATGAAAAAATGAAAGTCACATGGAATAAATATGAAGATGAAACCCAAATTTTAGAAAGCAAGGTGGAAGATGCACTCAGAGAAATTGGGAAGAATAAATCACCAGGAACAGACAACATTGCAGTCGAACTGTTATAGTGTGCACAGATAGCATTCTTTTGCTGTTATCTAAACCTCTATTAGGGCATTCAGCCCTCAGGGAATTATCACGTGTGGGAGAGAGTAGGACCATGCTCATTGGCCACTATTTCATGCCTATCAGATACTCCACTATTTGTCCTGTGTTGGAATGAACGTTTTGGATACTTTTTGAAGCCTGTTCAATTTCCTCATGTGATTTTGACCCCTGCAGGTCTAAATCACAAAATCAGGATGCCCACCTCAGTGGACGGACAGCAATGCCAGAGGGTATCAAGCTAAAGAGCACAGCTCTGTACCTAATTAGATTGTAAACTCTAAGAATATTTGCATAGGACTTATGACTATCATTGATGTCAAAATACTCTGTTACAATTGATATTGTGCTGGCCAAATGGCCGTAAAATACACACACACACACACACACACACACACACACACACACACACTTGATATTTTCTCCACTTACAAATTTTAAAAATAAGGCTATGAAAAGGATCTAGTGAACTGATTTTTGAGAACTTAATCTTCTTGTTCTGTTTTCTCAATCAAAGCTCTTGTGTCTGATTTTTTGTTTTTACAGAGAGACTATTAACAACTTCAAGAGTTCAGTGTGTACAGGCAGAGGAAGAATTTTGATTGGGAAAGGGTTAAATGCCTATGCTTCTGGCATTGTTGTGACAAATCGGTTTGGGGCCACTTGGAGCTCTGGTGGTGCAGTAGTTAAATGCCTGTACTGCAGCCACTCACTCAAAACCATAAGGTTGCGAGTTCAGTACTAGCCAGGGTTCAGGTTCAACTCAGCTGGCATCCTTCTGAGGTCGCAAAATGAATACCCTGCCCTCAGGCTTACAATCTAAAAGACACAACACAAAAGGAGAAGGAAATGGTGAGGGGGGAGGGGATCAGGTCTAGCATTCTTCTCTCCCTCTGAGGCCTGATCACAGATATCCTCCATCGCATGTAGCTTTGACCTTAGAATGTATGTGAGCAATGACTATTTATACTTTCTGGCCTTTGTGATACACATAGGTTGTTTTGCCCATACACATAGGTGATTAGGCTTAGTCAGATCGGAGGCAAGTAGTGTATTTCACTTATTTTCCAAAGCGTCAACTATCTGCAGGTCAAGAGTGAGGCAATATGGTTCAGGGCCAGATAGTGCTTAAACAAGAATTAGAGGAACCAGCGGGAGGTATTTTGGTCAGGATGCAGTCCTGAGATTCAAGAACGCAAGGCAAGTTATAGTATGGTTGTTCAAGTGATTACTGTATTTGCTTATCAGAACTGAGTCTGGAAAAACAATTATATATAATCAGTCATGGCTATGATGGTTCCTCTCTGTTGCCTATCTTGACATTGTTTCTGGACATTGTAAAGGTGGTGGTGAGGTGTGTATGTGTGCCTTCAAGTCACCTTTGAACTTAAGACAACCCTATGATTTTCATAGGTGAGGAATCTTCAGAGGTGGTTTTGCCAGTTCCTTCCTCTGATGTATAGCCTACAGCACCTGATAGTCTTTGGGGAATCTCACCTCCAAGTGGTACAGCACAGAATGTTTTATTTGTGCAGTTG
>NC_056527.1:48781730-48952757 GCF_019175285.1 Sceloporus undulatus
GTGCTCTGTTTGTGCAGGGGATCCATTCTGGACCTCCCCTTCCCGTGAAAATGGAGGCTCACGCATATTCAAGCCTCACAGGTTTGAATAGGCTTGAATAGGGCACACCCCCATGTGTGCGCCTCGGGCACGCACGCCATGGAGGTCACCCCTCTGCGCATAATCGAGGTTATGGAACTGAGATCTGCGAGTTAGGAGGGGCGACTGTATTCTGTTTACATAGCATTTGTTTAATGAAAGTTATAAATACCAGTAAGTCAGCTTCTGAAGGAAGCCAGTACATTTAATTACAGAAATTACTTACTACAGTTTAATTCCATTTGATAATTGATAGATCATTAACTAGAAATAGTCTGCTTAAACTCTCACATAATTAGAAACCAACATGTCAGCTTTCAGAAAATTCCTTTAGAATATTAGGGTGATATTCAATATACTATGTGTAAAAGCCAAATTAGTTTTCAACATTTTATTTGACTGGATTTCTTCTCTTTCATATTGGCGGGCCAGTCTTCAGTCTGCTCATCTTTTGAGAGGGAATTTCTCTGCTCTCACTTCGGTGCAGGCACAGTTTGTGTTTGCTGCAGCTTTACCTCCACAGTGTCATTCCACCAACACCCTTCCATCTTTCAGATAATCTAGGGCTAGAAATCATTCAGCATTACAGGTTTTGTTGGATTGCAGTTCCCATTAGCCTAGCAAGCATAGCCATTAGTGAGGAGTGCTGGAACCTACAGTATGAGACCTTGACAATGTATATTTTACACAGTACTTCAGTTCAGAGCTTTCTAGTTCTAGGTTCAGAGCTCTCTAGCTTGATATTGATTTATTGTAGGTTCCCATCAACATTACCATATTCTAGCAGTTTCGTCATTGCAGTTGCATTTTTTTTGACAGCTTCTGTCTTAAGTTTTCTTCCTCTTCATATTCAATGTGTTCGTCTTGATGCTCATAATTGAACTAAAATTATTCTTGCTATGCATTACCAAGTTGGTCAAACTTTAAAGGGGAAATGAGGCAAAATGAAGGAATGTGTCTCCCTTTGGAAATGGTCTGTAAATTCTCTTTCTTACAAAGAAAACAATTATGTGCCTATGAGCAATAAGAAGAAACCTAAATACAGTAACATAAATCTAGTATGAATATTACAATTCTCTTTTATTTGTTTTCCCCTTTTCTTTTACTTCTTGTTAAGAATGCTAGTAATTGTATTAAGAACTGGAGAAGACAGAGAGAATTTGGAGGTGGAGATAGGGGACTTTTTTTAAAGGTGGGGTGGCCAAACATTAGTAATGATTTAAGTCAGAGTTGTTTGACCTCCAGTAGTCACCAGATTATGCTGTGTTCTGGCAGTACCCATGACGTCAACTAAGATTTAGATGAACTCTTAGGCTGTAGAGATGGGCTGCAGAGCTGTGATTTAAGATAAAACAAATAAAAGCTAAAAATAAAACATGCTTCTATGGCACTTATGTCTTTATACCATAAATGATAGGTTCAACAATTGCAGACAATTGAAAAGTAATAAATTATCTTAGTGTAATGTAGCAATTGCTTTATTGGCTCCCTGTTAGGCAAAATATTGACTATTAAATTGCTATTTTACCCTCCAAGTCATTGTATAATTTTCTTTCCTCCAAGTTAATGGTTGTTCTTTTCTAATGTTACTTCCTTATTGCTCCTTTGACAAGAAACTAGAGACAGAATAGAGTCTTTAAGATAAATAAATGCACAGTTGCCTCTAGCTCACTTGGTATCTCTGGCTGCCACTGTGGAATTATTATATAGAATGAAAGGTGCATGAGCTAATAAATGAAGGACTAGATCCAGGAAGACTGAAAGGATTGCACATTCAATACCAATTATGATAAATAGATATGGAATAGCAACTAGAAGAGGAAGCTCTATCTGCTCAAGATTTTATGAGAAATAATTCCTTACATATTAACATTTGAAATAATTGTTATATGATTCATTAACTAGACTAGTAGTGGGCAGGTTGTGACATTCCTATAATATCTCCTCATAGGCTGTTGTGGCAAGGACTGATAGAAGATACAATCCAAAAACATATGGATAGTATGAACCTGCCCACGCCTGAAGTAGACTCACTCTTTTCAAAATACGTATAGAATAAGAGCCACAGATTTGGTGGAGGCAGCCAGTTATGGAGGAGGCAGATACCCAGTACAGTGGAGTGGTTTGACTGTTGGAATAGGACTCTGGGAGACCAGGATTCAAATGCTCACATGGCCTTGGAGACCACTGGGTGACCTCCAGCATGTCACACTCTCAGCCTCAGAAGAGGAGGACGGCAATCCCTCTGAACACATTTTAGCAAGAAAATTCTGTGATGGATTCACCTTGGGTTCACTGTAAATGGGAAATGACTTGAAGGCATGCAGCAACAATAGGGTAGTTATGAGGGATTGTGAGAAGAGGGAGAGAATAAAGCACAGATCAGAGATAGAGGAAATTAATAGGTAAAATAATAAAAGAGGAAAGAGGAGGGAGATGGGGGAAAAATGAAAATAGGAATGAAATGGAGAAACTTAATAATTTTCCAGCAAGCCAGTGGACTCACTCCTTAGCGTTTTAATGTATGGTTGAAACTTCAGCAATAACCTCTAGCAAATGTTTGGCCCTTTATTACTTAAATGTGGTAATCAGTTTTCGGGTACACCAGATTAAGCTGAGCTACAGTTACAAAATTTTGTTGTGGTACCTTAAACCATAACATGAACTGGAATTAATGGTTATCATATACATGGAATTCAGCCATCAATGCTGTTTTCTGGAGGATTTTCTTAGACTAGATCTTCTGTGCAGTAATCCCAGTGTCACTTTACCACAACACAGTGGAGATTATCACATAGCAAAATCCCACCAGAATAGATGTGGGATCTAATACTCAAAAATGGATCCTACTGCACTGCTCTGTGGCTGGGAAGTAGGCAGCCCATATGCAAGCAGGGCTTCTCTGGGCTTCCCCCCAGCTTTTCAAAAACAGGAATTTACTGTTCAGCAGTAAGCCTGCCTTTGCACTTTCTTCCCTGATCTTCCTTATTAGTTGTTCCAGGTCTGTGAGATTTTCTGCCACTATTACAGTGTTGTCTGCATATCTTAGATTTTGGTATTCCTTCCTCCTATTTTCACTTCTTCAGTGTCCAAGCCTCCTTTTTCTTACAATATGTTCTACATATAAATTTAATAGGTAGAATGATAGGATGCACTCCCAAGGTTGGTCTTTTGAGCCATGTTGCTGATAAACCTTGATGTGTTTTTAATTGCCATACAGCCTTTATTAGCAGCTCTAAGCAATTCATGCACACAAACTGAGCACATGAGCTAAGTGGGTCTGTGAGAATCCCTGCATATGATTATATCATCAGGCACGCAGCTCACAGCTTGACATTGATTTACATGCCATTCCAAAGATGGTAAAACTGAATTGCCAAAAGAGTTGCCTTTTTAAAAATACCACTCAAACTCTTAAAGGCCACAGTTCAGAAAAAATCATTTAGACTATCTCAAGGCATCAACTTCAGTAGGATGAATGTGCAAGACAGTGCACATAATTGCAGCTATAGGGTATAATTGTAACACTTTGTATAAGACATGTAAAACATCTCTGTTTTCCATAATTGCCTGAACTCTCTTGCATTCCCTTGCAGAGTATTTGGGAAGTGACTGCACAGGAAATCCACCACTTATCCTTTACGTAAACACAATCTCATTTTTCTGTATCTGGCTTCTCAGGGCTCTACAAACAGTAAAATTGTTAACCCATCTCTTGACCTGTCCATTTATCTTTTCTTTCCAGAATATCCTGACTGCGGGTGACTAATGAAAGAAATATGGAATGCAAATAGAAAGAGCTGGGTGAAGTGGAATATGTATAGACATTTCTTAATGGATAGTGAAATATGGGTTATGCAGTAGTATTTCTCCTGAAAGACAAATGCTCTGGTACTGTGATGCTTCCCATAACTATCATGTATATATTGGTTGTGCTGGGTAAGCAATTTTTAGATATAGACCCAAAAAGTAAAATAAAATTCCAAGTTCTTGTGTTTATTGAGTGAAAAAATGGGTTTTTCTTATTGAATACTAATATGTCAAGCTTCTTCAGGTACTATATAGTTGGAAGTTGTCAGATGACTGTTTTGCCATGTATGTATGTTTTGTTGTTGTTCGCTACCCTTGAGTCGACTTCGACCCATGGCGACCCTGTGAATGAGACATCTCTAAGTCTCCATGTCCTCCACTGCTCTGATCATTTCCAGCAGACTCATGCCTATGTCTTCCCTAATTGAGTCTAGCAATCTGGTGTGTGGTCTGCCTCTTCTTCTTCTACCCTCAACCTTTCCCAGCATTATTGTCTTTTCCAGTGAATCATGCCTTCCCATGATATGGCCAAAGTACGATAGCCCCAATTTAAGCATGTTGGCTACTAGGAGTATTTCCGGCTTGATCTTTTCAAAGACCCATTTGTTTGTCTTTTTGCTGTCCAAGGTACTTTATCCTTAGCACTCTTCTCCAACACCACATCTCAAATTGGTTGAGTTTCTCTGCTTTTTTCACAGTCCAGCTCTCACATCCATACATAGTGACTGGGAATACTATGGCTTGGGGATTCTAACTTTGGTGCTCAGTTGTATATCTTTACTCTATAGGATCTTCTCTAGTTCTTTCATGGCTGCCCTTCCCATTCCTAGTCTTCTTCTTATCTCTTGACTTCAGTCTCCATTTTGGGTAATGTTGATCTTAGATACAAGAAATCTTTGACTATTTCAATTTCCTTATTGTCTTATTTGAATTTATGTACATCCTCCGTGGTCATTATTCTTGTTTTCTTTATGTTCAGCAGCAGGCCTGTCTTTGCATTTTCTTTCTTGGCCTTCCTTAATAATTGTTCCTTGTCACTGCTGTTTCCACTATTAATATTATGTCGTCTGCATATCTTAGATTTTTGATATTACTTTCTCCTATCTTCATTCCTCCTTCTTCTGAGTCTAGTCCTGCTCTTCGGATGATATTTTCTGTGTACAAGTTGAACACATATAGTGTCAATACACAGCCTTGCCTGACTCCTTTGCCTATTGGGAAACATTACATTCTCCATGTTCTGTTCTGATAGTGGCCTCTTGTCTTGAGAATAGATTTCTCAGCAGAACTAAGATGTGTATTGGCATTCCCATGTCTTTGAGAGCATTCCATAGCTTTTCAAGATTGATGCAGTCAAAGGCTTTGCTATAGTCTGTGAAACACATATTGATTTTCTTTTGGAATTCCTTGGTGCACTCATATGTTTGCAATATTGGTTCCTAGTGTGTCTTCCTTTCCTGAATCCTGCTTGTATCTCTGGGATTTCTCTCTTCATATGTGGCTGGAGACCGCTTTATATGTGACCAAATAAATATGCAAGTTAACTTGAGCAACTGTGTCTTTGGAATAATGTAGCAATGGAGAACTAGTCCTACATGGGACTGTGGGAAGAATTGTGTCTTGGTAGAGACATACCGCCAGCTGGATAGGAGGAAGGCTTAGCAACACCATTCATCATACTTGGGCAAAATGCTGTCTTGGATTTACCTTCATTGGCATGGAATTTAATAGTTTCATTATATTCTAGAATCATGTAACATTATATCAAAATATTCATATTCTACAATTATTGTTAATACACATATACACTTCTTATTTAACAGCAATTAAAGATTTTTTCTGCATGCTCTCATGCTCTCATCATTACATCTACGCAAGTTAAGTATTCAGATATTACTAATGAACAGCTAAGGAAAGAAACCTCAGATACAGTATATTAGTATCATTGTTCCTGTTATTCTTCTTGCTAGATTTTCAGATTGTTGGTGTTTCATTTTGTTTGGTCCAAGAAATTTGAAATATAAGGCTCCTTGGAAAGCTTGTAATCTTAGGTAAGCAATTTTTAAAGCACCGTGTGTGTGTGTGTTGTGGTGTGTGTGTGTGTGTGTGTGTGTGTGTGTGTGTTGTGTGCCTTCACGTCATTTCCAATTTAGGGTGAGCCTAAGGTGAACCTGTTATGGGATTTTCTTGGCAAGATTTATTCAGAAGAGATTTGCCATGGCCTTCCTCAGAGGCTGAAAGCATGTTACTTGGCCCAGGTCATCCAGTGGGTTTCATGGCTGAGCTGGGAATCAAACCTTGGTCTCACAGTTGTTGTTCCCAACACTCAAACCACTATGCCATACTGGCTCTCTACAGAGCACCTTAACAAATGTCAAAAATAAATACTAGTTAGCTGCAAAGATGTTTCACATCTTAAACCTCTGCAACAATTTCAGAGTTCTTACATCCTTGTAGAAATTTACTGTATCTTATTTAGTACTATTATTTTATACTGATAATTTAACAGTTACACTGACAATTTAACAGTCGAGGTTTTACATGGATGTCTGCTTTTCTTGTGTGAAAGACATTCCTACTGTTTTAATCCATGTAACCTGGCAGATCGTTGTACTTGGTGGGGAAAGAATGTTTTTGCTCATGCAAAGTCAGAAGTTTTGATCCAATTTCTGACACAGCTTATAAGAAGTCTTTAACATATAAACATGTTATCAAAATATATTGTTACGTTATTCTAAAAGTACCAATCATAAGCTGGACATTGGAAAAATATATTTTACTTTTGTACTTTGCATTTAAATGTACACTCCCCCCCCTCCACCAGCCAGATAGTTTGATTGTTTATTTGTCTGTAGCAACATTTATTTGCCAAAAACCAGCTTCTTTTTCCTTCATGAAACACACATCTCTCGCCAGATGCCTGCGTCTTGTGGAGACAAAAGGATATGTTAAGTTTCATCTATAAACAGAATCTGCTAATTAAGAGTTATTACTTAGGAGATTGGTACAGAGCTTGCAGAATTAGATGTGTGTTCCTCTTAGATATCCATTAGCCACTAATAAGATAATGCAGATGGACCATTCAGTTTCCTGTTTCCTTCTATTGTCCTTTTCAAGCCATATATGGACCAATGGGATGGGCTGAACAATAACTGGATGTCCTCCTGCTCCCTGAACAGCCTTCAAAGAATGTTTGTTATTAGATTGCTCTTTCTGTTCAGCTTCACAGACTTATGCTAATAAAGGAAACATAACACTCTGAAGGCCAACCTGCTCCCCTTTCTTTCTTTCTTTCTTTCTTTTTGGTAATTAGCTTATTTAGTTGTATTTCTTTGTACAATGAGAACCGACTATAACCCCAAAGAATCAGAGGGGGAGCGTGGACCATTTAATAACGTGATTTATTTTCTTTGTGTGATATTTTAAATACATTCAGCATCTTTTAAAGAAAACAGGGATATTATATTACTAGAAGCTTATGTTTAGATCATGGGTGGGCAAGTCTGGCCCTCCAGATGTTTTTGAGCATTTGGATAGCCACAATTGTTTAGTCATTGGGCTGGGAATGGATTTACTAAACTTAAACATAATCCCTACCACCACCACCACCTGAACCATTGAGAACTGGTATTTCTTCTAAAGCACAGAGTTAAGTTCTTTGGTGTAACAAATTCAATTATGGCTTAAATATTTAGAGGGTCAAGAACTGGTGAGTTTATGTACCTTAAAATTGCCTGTCAACTTATGCCAACCATGAATTTCATAGGGTTTTATTAGACAAGGAATACTCAGAGATGGCTTTGCTTGTTCTTTCCTCTGAAATATAGCCTATAGCATCTGCTATTCATTGGCAGTCTGCCATCCAAGTACTAACCAGTGCTGACCCTGCTTAGCTTCCAAGATCAATCAGCATCTGGTGCCTTTATGGTATTTAGGCCTTCTAAGAACTGTTTGTATGTAACCATTATATTTTGTGAGAAAATGTCCTTCATTTTCATCTACTAAAAACAGAAATTGCAAACTGTCCCCTTTTAAATGATGGCAATATCACATATGTCTAAGAAAATCCTATGAAATAGTCCATCTTCCCCAAACCTTGCCTTGTTGGGCATGGTTAGCACAGATGGGATTTGCAGTGCAAAATCTGGAGGGCCATAAGCTGACAACCCCTGATCTGACCATTATTCTGACTATGTAGCTAGCCAGATATAGAGCAACTTAGATCAACTTCTTAGAAGAAGCATATGGTAGTAATACCTGTTTTCTATTGCTGGTTCCTTGCTATTTGTATACAAAGATATTCCGTTTCTGCAAATAATAGGATACCTTCCTGATTCTTACACTTCATGGTTATTATTAATTATATTTAAGAGATGCTTGGGGAATTAGATTTTTATTGTATGAACTGACTCTCATCTCCCAGCCGAATATGAGGACAGGAACTGAACTATTAACTGGGGTTTTGCACTTCTCTGAATGTTATCAAATGGTTCTTTAAATTAAAAAGTTTCAAAAGGCATTTTAAAAGGTGACCTTGTCTTCTAATGCTTTTCTCAGCTTTGTTTGACTGAACTTAATTATCAAAAAGGCAAAGCTGCAGGAAGTGGTTTTCTGTTCTGACACGTAAAGGTGTGTTGAAGAACTGGGTATAACCTCCTACAGTTAGATTCATACAAATTCACCAGAGTAAATTCCACTGAACTAAACATGACTTAACCCCTCCCCCCCCCAAATAACAAAGATTGTAATGGTTGTCTAAAAACCTTTTGGTCGTGCACATAAATTGCATATATAAACCATACTGTATATTTTTTTGGAAGTTTCAGAGAACAGGCTTGTGTAATTATCTGCCATAATATTTAATACACAATCCACTTTGATGCAGCAAGGGTACTGGGCTAATGTTCTCTTGCATCACTGTATTACGGTGATTCTGGGGAGGTATACTTTCAGGTTCTAAGGAGTCATAGGAATATGTGAACTAAAATTAATATGGTAAGAAATGTGCACGAGTCTATGCAAATATCTGTGAAAATAAAAGAAGAGCAGCATAGATGACAGCAAATTACACTAAATTAAATTAATATAGTCCTTAAGCATCAGCCAATGAGCTATTCTTTTCCACACCAATGCACCAAAGATGGTTCTGAATGTAATTATTTTCCATGAAAGATTTTATATAATTTATATGAAAGTAACGTAATAGAGACACTTAATAAAATAAAATAGCATAGGGCTCACTTGTTCTTAGGCATCAAGATATGGATTTTTCACTGACAAGAAAGCAACAACAACAAAAACCTATGTAGGGAAAGGGCATATAGCAGGCTGTTTTAGCTGATACATTTTCCTGCTATGTTCTAAAGCTAATACAGTGGGCCCTCCCTTTACGTGGGGGATTCGTTCCAGATACCCCCGTGTAAGGGAAAATCCGCCTATGCTTGAGTCCTATAGGAAATAATGGGGCTCGTGCATGTGGCTAAGATAGTCCACCGTGAACTGCTTCATGATAGCCTTTCTTTTTAAAACTAGTGCACTGATGAGTTACTCAAATAAATGGAAGTTGTAAAAGCACTTTTTTGTTATAATATGGCTTGAAATAAGTCAAGTTGTCTTTTTTATGCTTTGGCAGCACAAGTTCAAAGCATGCTACTAGATACTTTAGAATACATGTGAAAAATAAAAGAACCCACATTTTAAAAATTCAAATATATAAGATGCCACCTGCACAGATCATAATAATCCAGGCACAATTCTCCTCTCTTTGAAATAGCTGCAAAAGCCACTGGCTATGCACATTTGGTAATTTCTGCTGAGCCTTGCATCTTCATGGCTAACAGAAATGCAGCTGAATGTACAATAGTTTCATAAGGTGTATTTTATTTCTCGAGTTCTGGATCGTTCAATATAGGTGACCTTGGTGTAAGTTTCATTGATTAAATGTCACAAGCCACATTTATCTCTTCTGTAACTGCATTGGATACAGAGACTACTTTCACTGTCATGTTGTTACCCCATTCCCAGTAAAATTCCCAGAGTCTGATTAAATGATAGCCATATTCAGAAATTTACCCCTAGTGTGATTATAATTGATTCAGGGGGGAGAGAAAAGGCCCTGCCTTCTCTTTTTTTGTAACAAAAAGGTCTCTTATGGACCCTAATGTTTAGTATCCCCAAACTACCAAGACTGTAGAGGAGAGAGTCATGCTAGCTGGGGATTCTGGAAACTATAGTCTAAACAATAGCATTTCCAAGCTCTTTTTCTTCCCAATGTATTCTTCCCACATGATTAAAATTCCTTAAAGATGGGAGTTCAAAATTACATGGTCAACCTTACACAAATAAAGAAGCTCATGGAAGCCTTCAGTGATGAGCAACAATAGCAGAAGGAGAGAGGCCCATTATACAGACTCTTTCCTTTTCATCCATTCTAATCTTGGGGAATGCATGTCTAAATGGGGCAGTGGTTACAAAATATCCTTCTACCCCAAACTAATTTCTGTTCCTTACAAGCAGAATTATTTCGCCCATTGTCCTAATTTTGGTTCTGTGGTTGCCTTAATACTGTAATAACATATTTTCCCTGACTCAGCAACTGGGAGATCAAGACTTGCGTTGCATCTTAAGTTTACGTTCTTCAAGTAGACAAGGGAGTTTACTGCACCATGGAAGGAGGCACAGAAGGAGAACGGAATGGAAGGGGCCTGGAACAAGTGGGGAATGAGTGGGGGATGCATTTTCCTGCACACAGAAGTCCCTCACTCATTGCGTTCCATTCCCCATCCATCCCATAGGGGGCGATTTTTGAGAACTGTTTCAGCACAGTTCTCAAAAATCGCAGTCCTCTGGGGACAGATTGGGGATGGAAGGGAAGGGAACAGAACGAGCGAGGGACTTCTGTGTGCAGTAAAATGCATCCCCCACTCATTCCGTTCCCTTCCTGTCCCCTTTTGGACCGTTCTCCAACCGTGCCAGGAGCCTGTATGATAAACTCCCTGGTTTCATCCTCCATGCGGTTCTTTTTTAATATGTTCTTGCATTCCTGTACCCTTTAGAACTTTCCCTGTTTGCCTACCTAGACCTGTACCTGTTTATGTGACTGAACTATTTGGTTATCCTGTTGAGGAATGGTAGATCCATTGTCACCAAAGTTTTCTGGGTGCCGGGCCTGGCTTGGCTGGCTACTGGTTTTCATGGATATTATCTTTTGAAGACAACATTGATTTTGCTTGGGAGTTCTAGGCTACGTTTGTGTTTGCTTTGGACTTTACTCATGAGATAGCTTCTGTGTCATTCCAATGAGATGATTCTTACTGCCCTGCCCATCGCAGTGAATAACCTGAACATCTAGTGGGCTTCCATTAATCTCGAAGATATGCCTACATTTATTACATAATTATTGGGCACTGAAAGATAATGTTATGTCTATAAATGTGAAGGGTTTTATAGTATTATGAAGTTAATATGGCTAATAGTCTTTCTTACTTTTCCTCACTGAGGAGTACTTTACATCTGTGTGACATGGCAGGCAGGGAGGCAGATTCACATTAATTTGTTACTACTGCTCATTTGAGTTCCTGCTGCTATCTAATCTATTTCCTGTTCCTCACTGATGCTTCAAAGGAGAAAGGAAAAGAGAAATTAACAATGTTGGAGAGAGAGGGAAAAACTGAGAGATTTGTCCCTATAATGGCTCTATAAGGCCATTATTAAAAAAACACCTGTGTTCACATGTGTGTATGTATGCATGCACATCTCACTTCAATTTGGTTATTGTTTCAGGAAGAATAAAGAGGAGGAAGGAAAGGGGAGGAAAAAAATGTAGCAGCACTTTTAAAACTAGCTTTAAACAAAAAATGGTGTGAGCTTTTGTGGATATAAACGCACTTCTTCGGGTGGAGTATTGAGTAGTCCATTTGACACTCTGCATCTGAAGAAGTGAATTAAAACCAGTTAGTCTTAAAGGTGCTGCATCTAGGGTTGGCTTGTTCAAACTAAGGACTTAAAAATAATCTTGTTTTTTATTAAAAAAAGATTATTAATATATATTTTAAAAGGTCTGTTTATTATTACAATCTTTCAACCCTCTTACAGGAACAACAATGACTGTGTGAATGTAAACATTTTAAATAACAGTTATTGGCAGTTATCTATTATCACTTATTTCTTATTAATCACTTTATTGTGATTAAAGAAATGGAATTCAGAAACAAATCCTTCAGTTAACAAAAGTACAACCAAAACAGCTTGGTTTAAAAGAATACTTTGTAAAAGAACCATTATTATTTACGCTACTGGCTATAACATCTGAACTGAATTTTGCAACAATTTTCTGATTTGGACCCATATTGGTGTAGTCCTAGGTATTAATTATATTATAAACTTAATTAATTATAAACTTATTTATAATACAGTGCTTACCAGTGCCTTTTGTTTCCATTCTTTCTGCTTCTAGTATCAAGAAATGAGTTCTTGCACCTTTTCAGTGTAGACTAAAGATCAAAACAGATGGCCCGTTAAAGCCTGGTTCCAGGCATCTTGGGTTCACGGCGTTTACATACTGCATGCTACGAAGTCTCCTGGAAGCTGTCTGACTGTCCAGACATGGGTGGCTTCAAGATGCTCCAGTGGCATGGGGTTTACATGCTTGAAGCTACCCAGGGGTTGTGGTGGGGCTGGAAAAGGCAGCCCTTTCTCAGCCCAAATAGGAGCTGATCTTTTCCGCTCCTATTTGGGCTGAGTTCAGGGTGGATTGGGAGTGCAGTGTGTGGTTGCCATGGCCACAATGTCTTCAGTGGGGACGGCTTCAAGCTGCCCCTTCCTGGCCATCTTTTCCAGCCCTAAATGACACCATTCCCAAACTATAGTACAAAGATTCTTTAAAAGAGAAGGGGGCTACTTTGTGGAGGGGGGGGAGTCTCACTCAACCAGCCTGGTGGGGTGCTGAATGTGTGCAGTGGCCACAAAATGTTGTCCATTTCTGGGTCAGTGGGGCAGAAATCTTAACGAAAGAAATGGAATGCAGTGCCCTAGAGAATGTCAAAAATCTAGAATACTGAACAGAGACACCTCACACTGCTGCTTTCCAATTGCTGGTGAAGACCTTTATTTTTAGGGAAGCTTTCCATGTATGATTTTAACCTGGCCATGTTAATTACTAGTCTTCATTTTACTATTTAAAATATTTTGAGTAGTTCCATTGTGTCTTTTTCCAATTTCGTCCTGAGAATGTCTTCTGCTTTTATAAAAAGCCTATTCTTTGCATATTTGTGTACACAGTAGTGTAGACATTTTTGTGCACAAAACAGAACAAGTAGTATGTATTTTTGTTGTTTTTGTTTATTTCCACTCAAGGTCTGCTGGATTGTAGCCTAATTCATGCTACTTAATTAATGAGGAGATTCATTTCCAAAGTTGCTAGCCTTTGTTATTTGTGGTTGTTTCCCCTTCCTGCAGAATATTTCATCAAGGACCTGTAGTGTGAATCTGTTGCTACTTACGGGGAGAAAAACGTACTTGAAACAGCATCTGAACAGTCTCTTCAATGTATTCAAATAAGAAACAAAACAAAACAAAACAAGGACTATCATCACAGCAGGAATGTACCAGGAAAATGACTGGAAGAATTTGGGAGTGAGGAAAAAAAAGAGAATCATCAAATGAGCTGCTTTCTCAGGCTGGGTCACTGGACCTTTTTTCTTGCTTCCATGGAGTAATGGTGGTGAATGTTTCTTTGCTTTGAGGCATTATCATGACAACCAGCAGTCGTACATGTCCTGTACCAACAGTCAATGGACATATGACTCACTATCCAACACCACCGTACCCACTACTTTTTCCTCCTGTCATTGGTGGACTTTCTCTTTCAACTCTTCATGGCATTCAAGGTAATCCACCAAGTGGATACAGTACCCCATCTCCAGCAAGTAAGTACTGACTCTTTTGTTGCTCTTCTTTAGTAGTTTCTGCACTGAGGATCAGGTATGTTGTCCAGTATTTAATTTTTAAAATAACTAGTCAAAGTATCTGGTTTTGTATGGGTTGGAACAGCCCTTCATTTGATATTCCCAAGTCTTCTAGCAAACTTGTGTAGCTCTCCAAGATGGACATGTTTTGCCAACCCACTGGGATTACTAAGTATATCTTCTGTCATTGTACGCTTCTGGAGCTCCTTGAGTGAGTGGTTGGAACAGCCTTATAACACTGACAGTGGGGCTCATTTCCTATGGGTTGAAACCATATCAACTGTAAACTAATGCATCATTTAAGGAACTGTGCCCCTATTGACAGGGATGGTACTCCAGTCTTCAGCTCACAAGCACACTTGTTTAAAATGTACTGCTAAGTTTAACCTGATGCTCCTGAGGCTCTCTTTTTATCTTTGCCATGTTTTGGGTGTCTGTGTTATGTGGTCTTGGAGCTATGGACTGAGTGAAAGAATTTCTTTTTATTATTACAGATTTATAGAAAATATGTTTCTAGAATTTCTTCTTCAGTTTACAGTATGTTTCAGTTTCCTCAAACACTCATCCAGACTGTAACTAAGGGAAATGGTGTTGAATGCTCTGCTCAACAAATCTATCAAAAATGAAATAGTGTTGGTGTGTATTTATGTTTGGTTTAACAATAAAAATTAATTTAAAAAAATGAATTGGTAGAACTAATACAGGAAGCCCCTGTCTTTTGATACCCTATTATCTGATGATTCACATTTTCAACACTCACAAATTAAGGAGACTCCAAGGGATCCACTCTTTTGTCAGTTCATTTTGTCTGTGGAAGCTTGCTTGGGATCGACTATGCATGTGAGCACTGCTTGTAAAGTGAGCTGGTGAAGAGGAAGGCATCAAGCTGACTGCGAGACTTGCAAACATCATGTGTATGCGCACACAAACAAGGACAGTCCCAAACAAGCCACCACAATTTGCGCATATTTCCTATATGGGTTCTGCTTTTTGACCACTTCCAGTTTCTGACATTGTAGTCTCTAACCCATCAGATAACCAGGGGCTTCCTGTACAGTGGGCCCTCCACATTTGCTGGAGTTAGGTGTTGCAGGTCCCCCATGAAAGTGGAAAAACCATAAATAAAAAAGCACTTGTTTTGCCTGTGATAACACCAATGTAGGAATCTAGGTCCTCCAGCACAATTTTATGGTCAACATCCAATGGAACTTGACCATATCATTATGCTGGAGGACCTACAAATGCCTAGAGAAGAGTTTTCTCTAGGAATCTCTAGTTCCTTAAATAATATTTTCTATACATCTCCTCTGGCAGAGTCTTGCTGGAGAACCTAGAGAGAACACATTAATTTAATCAGTGGATAATCAAATCTACAAAGGCCACCAATGTAGAGGCTGATTGTATTTCTCTGTTTATGTATATCCATTATGTAGCCTACTGCTTGCTAGTACAGTATTACAATACATCTGTTATGTCAGTATGTACTTTTCCACAAAGTTGTGTGCACAGAAGCTCGTAACAAACCTATGAAGTAGGATAGATTGAAGGAGAGTGGTGGGCTCAGTGCCATCCACTGAAGTTCACATGTGAGTGCAGATTTGAAGCAAGTTCTTCTGATCCTAGAATAACATTCTGACTAAGGCTGCATCCACACTGTAGAAATAATCCAGGTTGACAGCACTTCAACTGTCATGGCTCAGTGCTATGAAATTATAGGAACTGTAGTTTGTTGTGGCATCAGAGCTCTGACAGAGCAAACTAAATGTCTCACAAAACTACAATTAGCATTGTAACATTGCTAATAGCATTGAGCCATGGCAGTTAAAATTGTCAACTTGTGGGAAATTAGAAATATGGGAAAAATATATGATGGAAGTTTAATAGACAATTTATGATCTAATATTTCACTGAGAGAGAAAATAAGGAAAAGAAAAAGGTTGCAGTAAAACAAAAAATGAATAATAACTGGAGAGAAAAATGAAGAAAGTGCTGAATTAGAATAAATGTATGACATTGTGGAAATTGGATTGTAAATATTATTATTGTATAAAATCAATAAAAATATGTTTTTTTAAAAAATTGTCAACTTGCAGTGCAGATGCAGCCTAAATGGCTCTCAAGCAGAGAAGAATATTCAGGACTGGCTGACACTTAAGTGATAGCAATAGTTGTTTAGTACTGATATGTTCTGTAAAGCATATGGTTTATATAAACAACACTGCTTTTTTTCTTCCCATAAATATATCTCTCTTCCTTTCAGTGAAGCATAGATCTACTAGATCATTTGATCTAACTTTGGTTTCCAAACGTTATTGGATAAAAGTTCCTACAAGCCCACACAGGATCAAGGATTTTGAAGTGCAATAAAGAAGAATTCAGATTTTGGAACTACTGTTCTGTACCATTAGCCATACTAGCTGTGAATACTGAGAGTTAAAATTCCCAACAATTTTGGAGGCTGTCAGGTTAGGGAATGATATTCTAGATTTAAAAGAGTAGATTACTGTACTGGATTCAGGGTACATTTTATGTCATTTGAAACATGCTTTCAGTATTCTATTACTTTTTAAATGCAAAATCTAACAGAAGTTGATACAGTAGTTAAGATGCTGTTGACACATTGTGGATGCATTGAACAATGGACAAAAGAAAGGTTTTGCTCTTGAACTGTCTCTTTGTTTAGCAATGAAATTGACTTGAGGGTGCTAGAGCATTGATTGAGCTGTTGTATCTTTCCATACCTCTTTTAGTAACTCTCCTGATAGAAATCACAGGGTGGGGGGTGCGGGGTGGAATTGGCCTTTTGCCCATGTTTCCCCACTTTCCTGCCTGTTGCTTCTGTTTGATATCAGGAGGGGTTGGGGATGATCAAATCAAGGGATTGGATAGGGAAATTAGCATAAGGTAAGCAAGGGAGAGCATAATTGCCATCATCTTTATTTGCTGTTACTAGATGTTTTGTGGGCTTGTTGTTGTTGGGACAGATTGTCATCCGTGAGTGTATGGCACTGGTAGCACTTGTGTTTGAAAAGGTTCACACATTCTCATATCTTAGAAATGTTATTTATTTGGACTAGAAGTTTTTTAGGATCACCTTGTTAGCATGAACACTGAGAATTATTATGTAGCAAAAAAGTAACTTTTCCCAAGCTTTGCACATTCCCTGTGTGATTTCTTTGCAATCAATGTACACATCTGACTGGTAAAGTTTGATTTCTTTAGCTTGTACAGTAGATTGTAAGATTGTAAGCCCGAGGGCAGGGAACTGTCTAACTAAAAAGATTGCATGTACAGTGCTGTGTAAATTTACAGCGCTTCATAAATAAAAGTTAATAATAATAATAATAAAGGTTTTCCCTTGATATGAATGTCTAGTCATAACCGACTGTAGGGGGTGGCGCTCATCTCCATTACTAAGCCAAAGAACCAGTGTTGTCCAAGGACTACTCTGGTGGTCATGTGTCCAGAATGACTGCACATAATGCTGTTACCTTCCCAATGAAGTGGTACCTGTTTCGCTACTTGCATTTGCATACTTTCGAACTGCTAGGTTGGCAGAGGATGGGGCAAGTGAGGGGAGTTCACCCCATCATGTGGCACTTGGGCCTTGAACTGCCAACCTTCCAACCTTATGAACCTCAGAATTGGCAACTTAACCACTAAGCCACTGCATCCCACAACTTGTACAATACTTTTGAGACAACAGTCATTTAAGTCATAGAAAATAATCAAGAGATTGTACAGTACTCTTAATTATTTTCTGTAATGTCAATGACTTCTGTCTCAAGTATAGACTACAACTTTCTCTTCTTGTTCTGGTGAGATGTCTGACTAGCAGTGCCTTATAGGAAGGGCATCACCTATGATACATCATTGCTGTGATCACACAAAAGAAGCCTTATCACAAGTCACCTCGCAGTGCTTTTGATCAGATTAATTTTACAAGCATAAGTGGCTTACAGAAGGAGATACATGGTGGAGATTTAATTCCACTGATGATACTAATGGGTTTGACTTCTTAACCTCAACCTTTATGGCTTAACTTCTGTTTTTATATCCGGTTAACATAAGAAAAATACTTAATAATTATGAGGTTGGTCACTGTGTTATAAAGGTCGGTGGAAGGAAAAATATTACCTTTCTACAAAGGTGAACTCTAAATTAAAGTTAAAGTAATAAAAGCAACACGTTGGTTAGATCTGAACATTACTGTTCCTGAATGATTGCACTAACAAAACAGAGGCTGATATTAATCAACCTCTTGGTCCATTTAGCAGTCTGCATGAGGGTGCGCCATGTGTCTTTTTTCTTTTTTAAAAATATTTTTATTGAAATTACTTAATAAATAAAATTATTTTCCAGATATAACATGTAATCACATTTTGTTACAACAATAAATTTCTCTTTGACTTCCATTAGATAAGTTCTACTGTACAGATTTCTCTTTTGTTAAAATAAACATCCTATTTTCTAACTCAGTCACACTCTTTACTGCTATTGAATTAAGACTGTATTAGTATCTGACATTTTTTTAACCTTTCTTGTACTGTGATCTGTTTATAAATACTCTGTTTCTTTGTTGTTGTTAATCTCACTTTCTATTAATTCATCTTTATTTAGATGATCACCTAAGTACCATGTGTCTTTTTGAATGCAGCTGTTTCTCACCAAGTCAGCTAGCAAATATGTTCGGGTTGCCCATTTCCCCTTACTTTCATTTATAGAATCATGTAAAATCATATTTTTTTCAATTTTTAAAAAATGATAAGATATGGAAAAAATGCCTAAGTAGATCCTTCTGAAATGGGGTTTGATAGCCTCTGTGGTCTTATTGACTTTCACTGTTATCAGTGCAGACTTACCTTAAAGACTTACCATAATTGCTACTGCTATTATTTAGCAGTGCAGTAGCAGAAAAGCAACCATTCACACATACCTTGTTTTCAATCTGAATTAATTTTGCATCAAATTTGGCAGATTTTGGGGAGAGGATAATAAGCAAATACATGTGTTGCCTGCACCTGCTCTAAAACAAGAGTGTTAAAGCACTTAGGTGACTCTCAGGAGAGAACAGGGAGAAGCAAAGATCTGGAACGAACATGTTACAGAGCCCAGCCAGTATGGAAAATTTACCAAGATGCCAGGATCTTGAAATAATGACCAGTAGAAAATAAGGTGCTGTCTCAAGCTTGCATAATTGGGTGTCCATCCTACAGAATATAGTTTGAAGTACAAACAGATTGACTTCATGTTCCCTGTTGTAGTTAAGCCCTTTATCATAAGAGCTTTATGCAGCACTGTCAGCCTCATACTGAAGAGATGATTTAGGTCTAGCTCTGCCTTCTTGGCAACAGCACCACATACATTGCTCGTACCACAGCCAACACATGATTGACATCCATCCGAAAGGGATTTGAAATTGATTAGTTCCCCCCTCCCCCGATCCAAACATATACATTAGGAGGATTAAGATAAGTCAGAAAATCCACACCCATCCTATTGCTATCTCATTAAATTGTGAATAATTGACAGATAAGACAGGTTATCTTTTGTTCTCTTCACTGCCTAAAAAGGCCAGACAATTTCACAGGGTTTATTAACCAAGTTGCCATGATAGTGTTTACTCGTTACATTAATGATGTACAGTTAGGGCCTTTTTTATGACATGTGGCTTTGTAGTTTGTAAGTTTGGGCTTAAATAGCGATCAAGGTTTCACTTAATCTGAATTCTTTTCATATTGGTTTTACCTTTGTTAAACATATGTATGCATATACACATACACAAATATGTATTCCAATAATTATGAGTACTTATCTATCACTGACATTCAGTTTTGGTCTTGTACATACAGTATATGGGAAAAAAGGGAAAACATGGTAGGCACCGCAGGTGTCCAGTATTTTTGCCACACATTTAACCATCTATGGCTTGAAAAGTTTTTAAAAAATAATTCCAAAGAACAAACCTTAATTTTGCCATTTTATATACGGGACTAAATTAGTGTATTTACTGTACTGTATATATTCAATTATAAGTTGACCTCATGTATAAATTGGGGGCAGGTTTTGAAGCCAAAATTATGGATTTTGATCTGATTCGTGGATAGGTCAAGGGTAAAATTTAGGGACATGCAACAAAAGATCTAAAGGATGAAGCGAAGGAAAACAAAGACTTCCAAAGGAAGTTACAAAATTCCAGCAGACATAATTGTTAGTGCTCACCCTAAAGGCTGGATGGATGAGAGAATAGAGTGGGATCAGTGCTTCCAGGGCAGATTGTACTTTTGCCCCTCACCAGGGCATGGTTCTTTTTTTAATAAGAGTTAAAATACAGTACAGTGTGCCCATGTCATATGCAGCTTCCAGCATATGCTGGGAGCTGTACTGGAAGGAGCAGCGCTGCATGCTGGAAAAGGCAATGGCGTGCACGCTACTATGCAGCATGCACCGTTGCAGCCACCTGTGTTTTTTCCCTTACGCGGGGGAGGTCCGGAATGGATCCCCGCATATGGAAAGGGATGACTGTACAACTCAGTTTTGAGGGGTCAATTTTTTGACTAATATTTCTAGACTTATACATGAGAATATACAATAATGGGAACTGAGCATCCATTGATTTTATTATCCATGGAGGGTCCTGGAACCAAACCCCAGCAGATACCAAGGGCCCACTGTATAACCAAAAGTAATATTTGGACCATCTATCCACTTATCTGTTTTGAACAGATAGAGAAACTATGGTGTGTGGTTGAAAGTTTGGTATATGGTTGGTTGTTCACTTTTCTTTTAAAGAATGGTGTTTTCATACAATTTTTGTGAAAAAATAAGTTTTGAACAGATAGAGCAAATTCAGGAGAGCTCTCGCTATTAAAATGAATGGGAATCTCTGCTGTGGCCCCCGTCTGAAAACATATAAATGTCTGTATTGAAGTGCATTCCCTGGTACCTTTAAAAGAAACAAAGAAATCAGGAAAAAAACTGCTGAATGATACACTAGTATTTAAGCATACTGGTTCAGTAGATGTGCTTTAGTTGGAATTAAAAGTTAATTTAAGAAGCCCCAAAGACTGACCTGCATTCTTTCGGTAGTGAATTTTATTTTTTAACAAATGCCGCTCCTCTCCATTTTTTTCTCTTATATGTTCAAATATTTCTGTATGTCACTTTGAAAGTTTTATGTTGCATGCCTCCTCAGAAAGAAGTCCAATCAGATTTACTCCGTGTTAAGTGTAAGGATTGCAGCCTTACTTAAAATGTGTCATTTAAAAGTGAAACTCCAACACCTGCCTTGGCTATGAATGATGAGCCCTTGTTGTCTATTTAGGGAATAACAGAAATGAATCCTGAGTTGCATCTGCTTATTCTCAACTGCTTATTAAGCACAGCGATCTCAAATTTAAAATGATGAAACAGTTGCACAGTCAGTTGAGCCCTGAAGGGAAAAGGAAGTCATTGCCATCCTCTTTGTCCTTGAGTCACTATTTCAATACTCAGAATAGGCTTACATCAGTAATATTCATAAATGATTTACAAAAGTAATTCCTGTGTAATAGCTTAGGATTTCAAGCTTTTATGATGCTGCCAGATGTGCTATCAAACATAATTATCTGGTTCAAAAAACTTGTGATAAATCCTGTCACTGTATACTCCCTCAAGCAAACACATGCTTCATTCCACCCTCTAGGGAAGTCACTATATCTTACAAAAATCCTTCTACCATTTGCTTAAAATTAAATAGCATTGGACCTTTAGGATTATGCAGTGAGATAGAGAGGCAAGAGATGCTTAAAACAAGACTTTCATCTAACACTAAATTCTCTTCTTACATCCACTACTTGTCAACAAAATTAACATCACAGGGATCTGAACATGAATGTGTTCCGAGTTGTTTGAAAAGTGTTAAGAATCTTGCAGCAAAGTGGAAGAAAAGGCATACTCAGACACATTCAACTTTTGGTATCAGAATTAAAAACAAACTAACAAAAAAGCAGATTTTTCTATGATGGGAATGGACAATGTTTGGGTTCCTAAATGCTATGCAAGGTCACCATCTTACATACTGTGAATGATAAGTATTTTTGTAGATACTAAGGCCATCCATACAGGCATTCTTTAGAGACAGATAGTTAACACGTGTTGGGAGATGAGCACAGTCTCTCAGCCACTCCTTCTTCTCCATCCTTCTCCTTGAAATCCAGTATCTGCCATAGAGTATATTACTTAGCAAACAAACAAATAAAAACAACTACTAGATATACATGGACTCCAGACATGTTTCATACTCATGTAAGATCATATGTAACTGATGTTTATGTGTCAGCCATCTTTGAAAATGGCAGCTACAGATTTCATGCACTAAAATGAACATGTTTTCTCACATTCCTACATGGGTCCGAAACACATCCAAAGTTCAAGATCCTCTTCACGCCCTAAAATAACAACAACACGGGATGCCATGCCAGACTGAGAGTTTTAGGGCAAATCTTGGCAGTAGGGAGCATTTAGTTTCTATCAAGCCTACTAATATGATGTATTCCTGGAAAATCAGGAACATCTACATCATGCCAGGTGCTTCCATAAATCCAGAAGGATCTCTGCTGCAGAAGAGGAGGAGGGTAATGAAAGGCAGAGCAGGGCTAAGCATCTTTCAAAACTGGCTTTATCTTTGCTCATTTATAAAGAAAAGCATGGATAAAGCTTTTATGTTCCAGTACCTCTGGTGCCCATAGAAGTAAAAGCTGTTCTTATCCCAAAGAGGCAGCTTTCTACTTATATAAATAAAATGTTAATGCTGCTGGTATAAGTTAGAGATTTAAATACACTTAGCAGACCACTACTACAACTACAGCTACATTGCACTACTACTACAACTACATCTATTACAACTAGTAAAGAGGTTGCTAGAATTGTCCGATGATGCTGTTCCCCATTGCTAGGAACAGCATATTGACACTTGTACATGTGTGTTCTTTAGAGACATTTAGAGGCATTCTTTAGAAATTGATAGGAATAGAGTTTGGAATACATGGTTACTTGGAAAACTTTCCTGCACCATCAATTCTTATAATGGACAAAAGAAATCACACTCCTTTCATGAGGACTGGTCAACTCTTCTCGATTATATTACCACTACCTTACATTTGCCCAGACCACCATGAGGAGCTGCTGACTTATGGAGAGACACTTTCTTCTTGAACCCAGCCCCATCATGTAAGGGTTCCTCAGTGAATTTTTATGTTCATCCTAAACATAGTGTGCCACCCAGATACTTTAACTGTCCTAATAAAGTTGTCTATTAAGCATACATCATTTGTGTTTTATGTTAACTCATATTCTAAGCCTGTTTGAACACTTTGTTGTTGATGATGATTTAGTATTCTTTGTGGAACGGAAATAAATAAAATGTTTTAAAAATTTAAATACTGCATCAGGCTCTACATTACACAGTTTACAACAGTACACACTGTTATTATGGGTTTGGGATGGCTAAGACTTTCAGTTCAGTTTGTTTATTTGTAAGAAGTTCCCATAATTCACAAATTTCATCATATTTGAGATGGAAAATTTTGAGTGTTAAAACATGTGAATGTAGATAAACAAAAAGTAAATAAAAAAACAACAAATCTCCCCATGCAGATAACTAGATGCTTAACTCTTAAATTCTTGTGTTTGAATCTTTTTTGTGTTTTACAGATGAAAAAAGTATTTTAAAATGGTTAAGAAGTATCCTGGACTGACATGATTATTTACAGTTTAGAACTTATTTTGTGCAAAATTCACATTTGATTGTTTTGTGGAGAAAACAGCATTTTTTTATGGGAAACAACATTTCCTGCACAGAATATTATGTCTCTACACAGAAAAAGATATATTTTAAGTGAAGAAAAAACTGTATCCTGCTCAGAATATGCTGTTGTTAGGAACTTATTAAGATGTGACTGATTTGAGAAAGCAGCATTTTCTGCATAGGACACAACTTTTTATGAGCATAAAACATTTGTTTCTGAGCAAATCAGTCACATGTGAATTGTGTGCAAAATAAGTCCTGATTTGCCAAGGGGCTTAAAATACTTAAAGACATTTATTTCAGTGGGAAGAAGATAGCTAAAATAGCTTGTTCCTTCCAAAAGAAAATTATGGAAGACTTATGTCACTAGTGTATTCAGCCATGTTAATGTTAGATTGGAGTTCAAACCTCTTTCCCCCCCTCCTAAACCCAAAACACACTGCAGAAACAATCCAGTTTAACATCACTTTGACTACCCTGACCTTTAACTGCCCTAGGGAATTCTGGGAATACTAGTTTGATGAGACATTTAGCCTTCTCTGTCAGTGAGCTCTATGCCACAATAAACTACAATTCCCAGGATTCCCTAGCAATGAACTAGGACAGTTAAAGCAATGTCAAAATTGATTATTTCTGCAGTGTGTTTTGGTCCTTAGAGTCACCTCCCCATTTAATGTTTTTGTTAGAAAGGTAGAACGTGATCATCACCATGCTGGAGATATCTATACTCATTGAATTTGGTCAGTACAAATGGCACAGTGTGTTGTTTCTGTTTGTCGTTGAAGAATTGAACAAAAATTGCAGAAAGAACATGACAGTTAATTCAAATTCAGGACAAAATAATGCTGCCATGTTTTCCTAACCTTATTTGTGGCATGGGGTATAGAGCAGGAGTGGGGAAATGGTAGTCTATGGGGTCTCCAAGAAAGCGCAAAGACACCAGAACCCCAGTGTAAAATGCTGCAAATGTGTAAGCTTGCTTGTTTTATCCCACAACTCAATGGACTTAGGCTTCAATTCCTGCTAGGAACAATGAGGCCTAAAAGACTAGGCCAGTGTTGTCCATAAATCGATATGTATTGTAGGAACCATTTCCACCTACGTATCTGTGGTAAGGTGGTAATTATTTTTGCATAGTATTTTTTCCCTTACAATGTTGTCCAAAATTATTTATAATGCAAAGGTGATTTTGAGGGCCTGTTGAAGATTTCCAGTATCCATAAGAGATCTCCCTCTGATATGAAACTGAGACACCAAATATTTTTGTTGTCATTTCCCACAAAATGTCTCTATACAAAATGAACACCTTTCCCAGAATACATACACCAAGAACCAAAGGTCAGGATGACTGATAACAAAGACACAAATTGTCCAGTGGTACAGTTTTTACTATCTGTGCAAAATGGCAAATTACTACATTTTTCAATTTTGTACATTTTACAAAAATGCACAAAAAATCAGTCTTAAAATGGAGAGGAGACTATATTTTTTTAAAATTGTGCTGTTAAGTGTGTGAGGATGCATCAGATAAGTATTTACATCCTTTATTTTTGTCAGAAATATCTTGGGATCTTCTTGTAGACTGGACAGAAAAAACAGTTGGGAATGGTTTCTGAAAGATGAAAATAACCTGCTGAGCTGTGCTTTATTTTAGAAGGGTAAGTGATTACTGAAATCCCAGCAAGAGTCAATCAAAACCAGTACCATCTTTTTATCATATACTGATCTACTACTGTGCTTTATGTCCTTCTACATCATGTTCCACTGTGGTTCAGGCACAGCATGACATGGTTGAAACGTAATATGATGTGACATGTCCAATAACAGTGCTACTAAAAGCAGATAGTTTAGAGGTCTGTGGATAACTTCCATTCATGGATAATTCATTCTCCATTCTTCTGTGCACTACACGCAAAAATACACACATACACACACTTATTTGGCATCATCTCTACATTATGTTGCTTCTGTGCATTGGCTCACTTGTCTTTAATAATGTCTTCCTTCAGTTCAGCAGGTGGTATTTGGATCTGGCAGCTGAATCAAAAAGGGCAAGGTTATGTTTGTTTAGTTTAGTTTTTTCAAGCAATGTTGAAGCATTGCCTCTGGGGAACGATGATATTTGAGCAGACATATTATTATGATTTATATGTGCGTATGAATTAAACAATGACTAGAGTAGTTTTCTGCAGTGGCAGGAACTGAAGAAAATGCAAAGAGATAACCCCACCCATTTCTATGAATTCCATGGTATACAGCTTTGAAATGCAGAGGAAACACATACCAGGAATATCATAAATTCATTGACATATTGAAAATTGTGTTTTTAGGGGGACACAGATAAATGCTTCCTTTGTTAGTAAATGAAGCATTTCTTTAGTTTTGATCAGCATAGTATTTGTGAACATTCATAGTTGCAAGTTTGCCAGAACATGTCATCTTGTATGTGTAAACTATATGACTCTCGGGGAAAGTGACAAGAAAACCTACTTTTTATTGCAGTTGTATAATGAAAATCTTTGAAGTGATCTAGTATAAATTACTTGCTAAACAAGTATTAAATCACTGCTTCTGAAATAGCATAAATTAAAGGTGATCTTCTGTTGTATTAAGGTTAATTTCCAACTTTACTTTGCAGTGGAGTCATTGCATGTCTGTTCAATTGCTTGAATGTCTGGAATGGTATGTTTTCAGTCTTATATTCATTTTGAAACATTTGGATGGAAAAGGAATTTGGCTATACTAATAGTCATCACTCAGAGGCTTTCTGTTTTAACTACAGTTCCATGCAACTGGCTGTCTTCTACAGACAGTCTTTTGTTCCAGTCATTAAATGGGAAGTTTGAGATTAATTCCCTAAGAGGTCAAGAGGAGAAGGATAAATAACCAGTGCTTTTCAGTGTTCTTTCTTAATGGCTTCAGCACAGTGTGAAAGAGTAAACAGTTTTGACAAAAGATATAACTGATGGCTTAGGTGTGAATGATCAGTCAAAAACAGCTTTAGCTTATCCTCACTCACAAGATGCTCCTTAATGAAGTAAGCTATGAGTTGTTATATGGAGAAAAAAGGCTTGCTAGCAGAGTGGTAAAAGAACATTCTGTATTTTTCAAGGGCAAAACTGAAGCTGATGGTATTTATAGGCAGACAACTGAAAGGAACCATAGGACTGTGCAAAAACTATAGTTGTATCCCTTCTCCTCAAGCTTTAGCATTTCCCCAGTGTTTTGTGTAAGAATTTATTGTAAACTATATAGAATATTGAATCTGAACTATCTTGCTCATATCTTCTTCCTGGCTGTTAAGCTGTCATTGGGCCCCTTACTATAGGTCTCTGATCATACTGACTTTGTTATCTCTTCTATCATCCTGTATATGTGGTGGGTGATGGGTCTGGGGCATTTCTGGGTTCGAGTCCATGTGGAACAAAAGTGAAGTCTGTCTCTATATATGTCTGAAGTGTACTTTTTAGTGTCTCGGGGACATGAATAAATGGAAGAAATTTTTAACTCTCCTTCTGCAGTACTGGTTATTTTCTGCTTCACAGTAGGATGCTGTCAGTGTGGCAGAGCTGGCCCAGAAACTAGCAAATTTTCAAAATATTCAAGAATATAGTAATACGGGAAAGTCCAGTTGATCTATCAGGGTTCTTCTGTACATGGTATATAATAGGCCAGTCAAGATCTACTGGTAGATTTCTGGAGGATTGGGAGAAGATCAGCAAAATTTTCTGACTACAAGGTGTTAAAAATCGCAACAGATGGGCCTGCATATTTTTGGTAATAGCACCACTTTTTTCACCTATAGCAATCCTCCACTTTTGGATCCTCACTCTTTTGACACTTGCAAATTACAGATAAGTTCCATTTATTTGATGAAGGCTCCACTCTTTCATCAGTTCTTTTTGCCAACAAGGCTCACTTGGGATCATTTTCCTGCACACTTGCTCATGGTCCCAAGGCTTCAAGAGCAGAAACCTCCTTGAATTAATGAAATTTGTCTGTATAATTTGCACACATGAATAATAGTAGTTTGTGTCAGTTCTTCTTGCTATGGAGGATGTACTATATTACTGTACTATAGTTCTGTGCACGACATTTAAGGTAAGCTTTTGTTCACTTTACAATGTTCTTCCATCAATGGGGCAGGCCATCAATTGACCTCTTTCCCTCATGGATGAACATACAGTGCCTCCATTTTCGCTGTAGAGACAGGACGACATCCCATACTCTAGTGGATGTGTTCCTCTACAGTTGGAACAGTTCATTGGTGTGTGCCCTTTCTCCTTTTACACTGATAGCTCAAACAGGAAACAAACTCCATCACGATGCAGCAGACACCACCCTTGTGAGAGCCTGGTCATCACAGCAGACTTGGTTCACTGCCCTGCTTCTATTGTCACAAATGACATTTATTACTGTTCCTCGAGACCACAATCTTTTCTCCTAGGCCGAGTGCCAAATTCTCCACTCAGATGTCAAACTTTTCAATGCATGGCTTGGAGAATTCAATCCAAACATCCCTCCCACTAAATGTCCATATCAGAGAAGCATCTCACAAACCATCTACCTGCTATTTCTACCATATAAAATGACAGTGCTTTCAGCATTCTTCGTCATGGTCACTGTGCCTCACACATTAGGGGTTTTGCACCTGTGTAGAGACTCCATTTGAAAGTTCAAAAGCTGATAGATTGGCGGGTATCCTTGCCCACTCCCATGTACTGAGCATACCCAAGCCCGCCAGTCTAACTCTACCTTCAGTTCTCCTTCATCCACCATAAGAATAACTTCATCTTGGTCATTCTTGAGCTGGGCACAGTTAGTATTTGCTATTTTTAATATATTTTTCTTCAGTTTTCTTTTTCTTCATTCTTGTTGTTTCATTCTGCCCCCCTCCCCCAAAATAGTTTTTGTCTATCAGATTTCTTGCCTGGCTGGGCGCTCTCTTTTTCTGCCTCTTATGGCCTCTACTTCTCTTTTTAAATTTTGTGTCTCCTGTTGTTGTAAAGTAGTGCTCACAGACGGGCACTCTCAGTGTCTTTTTGGTTTGGGAGAGAGCCATGTTGTCAAGCGCTGTTCAGTCTGCCATTCTTTTACAGTGCAGAATAGGGCCTCTTCAGAATAGGGCTCAATGTCTCAACGTTTTTTGTTGGGGGCAGTCTCTGTCTGTGGCGGAACGTACAACCACCACCTAAGATCCTCTGACTCTTGTTCCCATATCAGAATTACCAAGGATACCATCGAGGAGGACACAACTTTTCTTGACATCGACAGCCTTGATACCAACAGCCTCAGTACCGAAAGCCTCGATACTGTTTGCTTCGGTGTCACTTCAAGTCACTATGAATTCTTTCAGTAGCGACCCCTCCTGTCTTCGCTCCCTCCTTACAAGAGTTGCCTTCAGCTTCTCATCCAATGGTCTCATGTACAAAAGGCCAAGAAGTGACCTGTGGCTCATGAGGGCAGGTCAGACATTGACCCAGGAAAGACTCAGGAAAGGAAGAGGCTTAAGCAGGCTAAGCCCTCAGCAGTGTCCCCGACAACCACCTCGGCTTTGATACCAACATCTTCAGGGCCAGCCACTTCTGTACCCCTTTTGGTCCCCCTTGTGGACTCGATTCCAGGTATGCTATTGATATAGTTACTGAGGATGGTCTCAGTACCATCTTCTGAGCCTGCTCAGTCTGTGTTACCGATGCCAGTTCCTATTGCTGCTGCACATGCAGGGAATATACTACTTGTATGAGAACCATAGATAACATCTGCCAGAAGTTGATCATAGAATCATACTGGAGGACTTACAGATGCCTAGAGAAGTGCTTTTTGCAGGAACTTCTAGATTCTCCAGCACAACTCTGTAGAGATTCCTAGAGAGAACACATTAATCAAAACTGCAAATAATCAGATCTGGAAAAGTCAAAGCCGCAAATATGGCCGCAAACTGTTAATAACCACAGAAAGAGAGGATAAACACAAACCTAAGCATTTCTCAAATCTTAATAACAGAATTTCTAATTAAATTTTTATATAAGAAGTTTTTTATCATGGCGGCAAAACCATATCTGTAACTATATCCATAACCATATCAAGTTAAATCCAGTTAATAGCCTCTTAATGACCAGAAGCAGTGCCTTATAAAGACCATTGAGCATGTAGAACTTAAACATGTTGAAGTAAATACTTTCTTTTCAGAAATCAGGGATACTGGGAGTGTGTGGGATGGGCCTAGAATCTCCTCCTATTTACATAGAGAAAAGAATGCTGTATGAGTCAGGGGAAGAACTGATGGCATATAGTTCATTATAATACTTACAGTATTTGAAAAAGTTTCACTGTGCATAGAAAAGTATCACTGTTGTGATCAAGAGAAAGAGTTCCAGAGTGCTGTTTTTATGTACTCATTGATGATGAATCATCTAAGAGCATTCATCATTTGGACAAAGATTTCCGATAAGTACTGTACACTGTATTTATGTATTCAACATGCACCATGTTATCTATGTAATACCACCACTCCTTTCTGCATTTCATTTCTTTTTCTGTCATTTTTCATAGAAATGCCAGCAACTACTATCAAACCTACACATGCTCATGATTCTAAGAAAGATGCTGGAGAAAAATAGACTTCAACCTTTACATAATACATAAGACCAGAAGGGTTAATGTTTTATCTCTAGTGAATAGGTTGTATAAGTGTCCTGAAATGAATGTTAGCCATTATGTGTTATACTGAATTGTATAATGTATTATAGTGAAGGCCAGCACTGGTCTGCCAGTTTTTCTGTTGGGCTTTGCTTCTGTAAGGTACCTTGGTTTGTAGACATTATCTGGTAATAATGCTAAGTTCTTTTCTGTGAAAATTGTGTCCTGAATTTTGCAGATTATATCACTTTTAAATGTGACAAGAGCAGGTTTTTTCTTGTGAGTTGGCAGTTTCCTAATTCTCATAGAAGTATTAATACCTAGAGCAAGGATGGGCACATTTGCTCTGTCTTGCCCTTCAGGGATCTGTATGAGTGAAAGAAGCCAATAGTGGGTGGTGGGCGGGAGACACATGCATATACATTTTCTGGCACAAATGCATACATATAAACTATGATCTGACTCAAAATGTTTGTTTCCTGCTATTATTAGTGACAATCCTGATGGGGTGAAGGGATTCCACAAGATTTGCTGTTTTCCCACTGTTTAAATCTCTCTCTTTCCTTCCATAATTCAGAACAGAGTCTTTGATTTCCTAATGCTAGCAGGAGAGAGAGGTTCAAGTTGAAGCCTCCCCAAGTGGATTTTTCTATTGTTTTTATCCACTGCTATTATTGAGAACTGGGAACAGGACATCTCAGTGTTTCATAGGCTATGAGTTGTCCACATGAGGCATAATGGGTGTGTAAAAATGTTAAAACAAGTATATTTCAAGATGAAAATGCATGACATTTGAATCTGTTTTCTGATCTTTTTTCCTCTTGGAAACAGATATGTAGCCAGTGGTCCTAAGGTAGTGAACAATTTGGGGTTGATGTTAGTTCATGAACACTTTTCATTTTCACACAAGTGGGGCTGTGAATGGTGTTTTTAGAGAAGGTATTTGTCAGCGTTGTCAGATATACCTGTGATATTTTCCTTTGTTCAAAATGTAACACTAGATTTATCCTTCAGGAAGTACCTTGCAATTTTTGTGACACTGTGTAGGTTTACTTCCAAATCACTTCTAATCTAATTTGAGATATTCTTGTCGCATGGCTGGCATCCCAGGCTGAGGAATAAGTTAGTGAGAGAGATTTGCTAACTCTTGCCTAATGGTCTCAAGAGATTGAAGCAATCTCTTCTTTTTCTAGTCAATACTATGTTTTCACTGTCGTTTTGATGGGGCAGCCTTCTCAGGTATTTTGTATTGACAATTTCTTTTGCGCTTGCTATTGCATTTACAAAGCAAGAGCAGGAATGCTGCAAGTGAACATCCAATAAATCACATTACTTACACTTGTTTATGAGCATGTCCCATCCCTCCTCATGAGTATTATTGTGCAGTGCCTCATTAACCCATAAATTAAAACATGTTTAATACCAAGTAATGGAAACAGTTATTGAAAGTCACTTGTCCCATAAATAATTTGGCACTTTCAGTGAATTAAACTGTTAGATTCAAATCTGAGGAAGAAGATCAAATCTATGAAAGCTTATGTTACAACTTCTTTCACACAGTTAGTCTCAAAGGTTTTTTGTGGTTTTCAGGTTATGTGGCCATGTTCTGGAAGAGAAGCATTTGTCTTATGGGGGGGAAATCCCAAAGAAAACCAAAGTAAAAAGGTTATGGTTGAGCAGTTTCATCCCTCCTGTTTTGTCCAGATATATTTTTGAAACTTTTCAGTGCATCTTCTTGTTTTCATGATAGACTTTCATTTCCTTATTGATTAGTTTGCTATATTGTTGTTGTTGTTGTTGGTGATGTGTGTCTTCAAATAGGGACACTTTAGAGTTGCCATAAGCCAGAACTCTTATGGGATTTTCTTGGTGAGTCTTCTTCCAGGAAGAGGAGGGGGGCTTTCCTGGTCTTGAACTGAGAGAATATGGGTTTCCATCTCTGACATGGGATTTGAACCCTGGTCTCCAAGAATCTTAATCTGGCACTCAAACCACCATACCACACTGCCTCTCATATGTATATACAAACAGGAGAGTGAGTACATGATTAAGAATGGAGAAACATTTCACCCACTGATGTTTGTTATTGTGAAGTTGACATTTGGAGATCATACTTTACAATTACAACATTATGATTCCACTTTAACTACCATGGTTTCATCCTGTGGAATCCTGGGATTTGCAGATGAGAGTGGTGCATTTACAAATCTCAGCCAGAGCACTCTGGTGCCTCATCAAACTGCATTGACCAGCATCATGACACAGTCATGGCTGTTGAAGTGGACTCAGAGTGCTGCTATAATGATAAAATGTGGTAGGACTTTAAGATAGGGCCTTCTGAGATGCAGAAGGGGAAGATGAAGTGTACCTTATGTTTTGATAAAACTGTGGCACCTAGTTTAGTTCATAGTGTTTCATGTTATGAACAAGAATGAAATGCTAGAGATGTATGTTATTTTCTTCCAAGCGCCCAAAATGTGTCATATAATTTCAGTGATCTTTGCATCTGACCTTTTGAAGTAGAGTAGGTATATATATATATATATATATATATATATATATATATATATAAAATGAATGGCTAAGATTAAGGATCCAGTCCTTGGCACAGTTACTCCTGAGTAAACATGACTAAGATAACATTCCATGCATTGGATGACCCAAGGCTGCCAAACCAATTAATCACTTAGTTGAGATGTGAACAAATTATTCCAACTTGTGGTCTTTACCACTGCATGATCCTAGTTCTTTAGAAGTGGTTTAAGATTTTCCCCAGTTGCATTTTAGATTCAATACTCCAGCAGTTCTGATGTGCTAATTTTATAATGATGGTTTTATTGATGACCTCTTTATGGGAGATAACAAAAAATCTATATAAGGTGCTTCAGAGTGCTTTGTTTGTTAGTTAAACAATAAAGAATAATCTATGGCTCATGAAATTTTTATTTGAAAGTAGATGGGAGCTGTAACACAGATGAGTTCATTAATCTCCCTGGCTATTAAGAAATGAAAACAGGGCACGATAAGTTATTATGAATTACTCTTCTAACATGTCCTCTCCATAAGATTTGCCATTAAAATTAAAATATAGGTACTTTAACAGTTAGTTTAATAGAGAGTCTATCAGTGCTGTTAGCAGCTAGAATATTAGCTGGAAAAATCTAGCAAAGGTATTGGCAAACATTGTTTCCTAATGCAAGTCATTAGAATATACAGTTTCTGGTATGGAAAAAAATTAACATATATAACAAAACTCACAGGTAGCAGAAACTTAAAAGGAAATACTGAGTTTCAGAACAATGTAAAGATTTTCCTGCAAGCTAAACAAGATGTGGGAGACACAATACCTTTAAAGTACTCCTGAAGCCAACATACAGCAGCAATGAATAATGTTTCAGATATATTTAATCAGATTGGAAGAGATAGATTGATTTTCTTATAATTTGCCATGGGTTTGTGAGTTCTTTCATTTTTTTTTTTTTTTAGAGTTTGCTACAGGCAGTTTTTGCAGTCCAGCTGAGCAACACTATATGACACTTTTGTGTATTGCTCATTCTGAACAGAATTCTGTAGACAAAGAATATTAACCATTGACACATGACTGGGGTCAGGTATAACCCAGCAAGCAAGCAGGCAGGCAGGCAGGCAAGCAAGCAAAGCAAAATACACTAAAGTTATAAGTTGGTAGATCCCTTTACCAGGCAGTATATTCCACTCAGTATACTTGCTCCTTGGCTATGTCCTCCCTATTCTTGTCAGTTTCCTCTCCAATCCAGCCTTTGTATGCAAATTTTCTCTCATTTGAGTGGTTTACCTGACCTTTTAAAGTCCTGTCTTCTCTCATGTAGCCTTACCAAATGATTAATTGCACCAAAATTATTCCACAGTAATGTGAGACAGGACCTTTTGTTTCAGGTGCAACAGGCTAGTGTCACATCTGCCACTTTGGAAATGCTAACCTGGGAAATGTTGAGCAACCGACAACCTTCCAAATATTGCACTACAATTCTCTTTCATCTGTGAGGGTTGGCCATGCTGTTTGGGACTGATAAGACAGAGTGTCCCAGCAGCAGCTGGAGGACCAAAAGTGGCCTATTCCTGTTGTAGCATGATGGCATTGCACTTTGTATGACTTTTATTGGGTTGTCTCACATATTACTGTTTACTTTTCTCAGTGGGCTGTGGAGAGAAATGGAGACCTAAATATCCTAAAAGCACCATGATCTTGGAAGCAAAGCAGGATCAGCCATGGTCAGTACTTAGATGGGAGACCAGGCTAAATTGCAGAAGAAGGAACTGGCAAAACCACCTCTGAGTATTCCTTGACAAAGAAGCTCTGTCATATCCATGGGGTCGCCATAATTCCACAGGTGACTTAAAGGCACATACATACACAGAGAGAAACACAATTGCATCTTGTCAAGTGTAGAGAAAATATTAAATTGGGTAAACTCAGATTAGATATTATGTGACTGTCCTTTCACTGTTTGAAAAACAAAATGCCCTCCTTAATCCCAAAGCAAATCTTTCTTTCTTTCTTTTTTAATGCGTGACTCAAGCCTGCCAAGAAGTGATGCCTTCTAACTTGCCAGTGATTCATCTTCAGCTGAAACGTGTGAATGGTTGGAGTGATTTAGCTGTACAAAACCCCTGGCATTGGAAACATGGTCTGAAGATGAGTTTAGTCCTGACTCCTGAAATCTGATTTTTAGGAGTTGATTGTGGCTAAAAGAAGTAACTTATGGTTTTATGTACTGCTGCTATCAAGGTAAAGAATACTTGTGCAATTTCTTATTCTCAAAATATTTAGACATCCTTAAAGAAAACGACTGACCCTGAGGTTTTTCAAATCTTGAAAATACAGTACATGAAAACATTTACTACCTACTGGTGCCCACCTGGTGAACCATCATAGCTGCAGATTAAGTATTCTCTGGGCTGTAGAAACTTTCTGACTCTTAAGTTCTTACACCCACTTGGTTAGAAAGGGATGTAGATGCTTCCTCATCAGGATAGGACTCTAACTGGGCAACAATATTCACTACTTCTGATCCCTAACTCTGCCTTGGTTGCTGTCTTTGTCCTAGCTCTGAAAATAAAATTAGTCATCAACTCCCCACTAATAACTTTGTTTGACAAGGGCCTGAAACACACATACCAAATAAGGCAACTTCTGACCACTTTGGAGGCATGGCATTCAGATGACACACAACCCTAAAGTAGCCATAAGTCACTCCAATGCTATGATCCAGTCCTTTGGACCAGATAATCTGGCTCTTAGCGGTGCCAGTTTGGGACTGTGGTGGCAGCCCACTTTGGAAGAAGGCTGTATGGTCACCACGGTCCCAGCCTGATCACTACAAAAGTAGCCTCTAGTCGCTCTTTACTGGCTGTGTGCTTCGGCACCTACTGATCTGGTAGAGTTCTTGTTTATTCCATTTTCTTTACATTAGATGTTTACATTTAGAGTATTTCAGTGTAGGATTAACTTCAGGAGGATTTTTCCTTTGGAGGCAGATGGGATACTAGTGGTATTATTTTGCCTGTCGTGTGTGTTACTATTTTTTTCCCTTTAAATTCACAGTCAACTGATACTCAATGAGAGCTGAAGTATTGGGGTTTCACAACACTTGACTGTGCTTTGTTTCACCCTTATATATTTAAAACTATACAGAATATAGATTTAAAACTATACAAAAACTTCAGTAAAAGTATAAACATGGAAGGTAATTAAAAACAATCAAACAATTTGTAAGGTTAAAATCATTAAAAGACTACATACAAACCATAAGAACAGAACCCCACAGCAAAAGCTTCTCAGCCTTTTGGCTAGAATCAAGCACAGTATCAAGTGTAGTTTTCTTGTATTGACTAATGTTGTTGTTGTTATTATTATTATTATTATTAAGCTTTATTTATATAGCACTGTAAATTTACACAGCACTGTACATACAATCTTTTAATTAGACGGTTCCCTGCCCTCAGGCTTAATGCTATCTTCCCTAGCTGTGGTTTTCTTTCATGACATGAACAGTTGGATTTTTCTATTACTCGAGGATAAAACTTTGCTGCCTTTCTTGTAGGCTGTGGTTGAGTTCTGAACGACATCTCTGAACCATCAAATAATGCCAAGTTTACTAGCATATATATATTTAAACAATAGGCTCAAGAAAGGAGGAAGTCTATCTGGCTAATGTAGCAAGATACCAAGGTAGCATTAAGTACCTTTATTGTATTATGTTTCACCGGTGAAACTCTTCACTGTGTAGCCTCATCTATGAGTCAGCTGGCAAGGATACTGGAAAAATTAACACAGCTGATGTCTTGCCTATTACCTGTAACTGAATATTTTCACCTCTGTAGCACACTTTGACTGATACCAACTGACAAATAGCAGTACCTTCTGAGTCTTGCTAATGCCTGTGTTTATGTATAGCAAGTCCAGGCCTAATCCAATCCTCCTTACACTCAGTAAAGTATTTCCTGTGACTCTATTGAGCTGTCATTCATCCTGGAAATTCCCCAAAGATTTTCCTTGTTTTCTATGAGAAGTTCTGCAGTGTTTTCCAACTATCAGGCAGAACACACACATACACACAATCATAGACCGAATTGTCTATTCTTCTTTATCCATTTACAGACCATAGAAATATTCAGCTGCAAAATATACAGTTAAGATCAGGGCATAAACACAAGGGCCACAATCCCTCATCCCATACATATGAAAAAAGGTTGTTTAATATAGAAATTACAGTTAAATCTTGTACTTTTCCAAACACATCTACCTTTGCTCCATTTTTAAAAAAATAACAACACCCTGTCCAAGAAACCTACAAATTGCAAAGGATTTTGTAACTTCATGGTCCTTAATAAAAGTTTTATTCTATCAATGTCATGGTGGTTTTTTTTTTACTTCATTGTGACAACATGGCTGCAAAGTTTAGTCCAATTAACTTTAAGAGGAAGCAGCAATAGTACCTCACAGTCAGTACCCTGTTCTCCATCCTTAGGTGATGCCTTCATCATAGCTGAGTTCTGTCGAGCATCCTATGTACTAAGTGAGGGAGGGCCACTATTTTATTATATTATTCATTTTGGGAAGCACCTCATCCCCAAGTGGAAGTTAAATGAAAGAGCATAAGATGGCAGCATATGGGATTTTTTAAAACACCCCTCAGTCCTATACAAATAATTGCACATCAGGCAGGCATCAAAGAGAGAGACAGTGTATTATACTGCATAGCAACATGCCTTACAAAAAAAGCAACCCTACATAGCTACGATTAGGAGATGGCAATAGCAATAGCAAGTACATTTATATACCATTTATCAGTGAATTACCTCTCCATAAATGGTTTACAACTGATTTCCCCCAACAAGCTGGGTACTCCTTTTATTGATCTACAAAAGGATGGAGGGCTGAGTGGACCCTGGAGCCCTGCATGATTGAACTCACAACCGTCTGGCTGTAGTACTGGCATTTCACCACTGTGCCATCAGTGCAGTGTCAAAATCCTGTTGGCTCACATTAGGGAAGATGAGAGAAAAATTATGGGTGAGTTTTAGAACATGACATTTTAGAATCCTGATAATCCAAGAGTTCTTTTGATCTGACTGCTCTCAGTCCCTCTCCATCCACAGCCAGCACTGAAGCACCTAAGATGGAGGAGCCAGAAAGTGTTTCCTCATAGTAAGGAGGTCTGCACTGACTGACATCTCTACTTGTCGGAGTTGGTGTCTTCTTACCTTCTTACCTATGCTCTATGGTCTAGTAACCAAGGACTACTGTCCCAGCCAAGGATTTTCACTTCTTTGGCTTGGTTCCACCCCTTTTCACTTGCTGCCCCCTACTTGAGTAACCTCCTTCCCGCACAAGCATGGTCCAGTTTCAAAGCTGAGTTGAAGACAGTCCTGTTTAGGGATGTGTTCCCAGGCCCTACATGATTGTTAGCCTATGCAGTTTTTAACGTGTGTTATTTATTTTATTGCTTCCAATTTAATACATATATATTACAGTGTACCCACATCATACGCGGGCGCGCTTTACGCAGCTTTCAGCATATGCAGAAAGTCACGCGGGGAATAAGGGGCAGCATGTCCCATAGGTATGAATGGGGTGTGTGCCTCTGGTGTGTGTGTGCTGCTGCGCCACTGTGTGCACAAGCTCCATTCATTTAAATGGGGCTCGAGCACACAGTGCTCGATCCCCCGCATAAACAAATGGCGAACTGTAATCTCTATTGTTCTTTGTCGATTGTATGCCACTGGCAGGTCTTTATCTTATCTTATTTTATTTTAATTGATTGTATGTTCAGCACTGTTTAAACCTATAGCACTTTATAAATACAGTGGACCCTTGTTTTACTCTGGGATTTGGTTCAAAGATCCCCCATGGATAACAAAATCCATGTATGTTCAGGTCCCATTAAATATAATGACATAACAAAATGGTGTCCCTTATAAAAAATGGAAAATCAAGGTTTGATATTTGAAATTTATACTTTTTTTTTGAACATTTTCAAACCGTGTTTGCTTGAATCCATGTATAAAAAATCCATGTATAAGAAGGGCCAACTGTAAATCTATAATAATAATAATAATAATAATAATAATAACAATAACAACACCAATAATGGATTGGGATTTGATTGGTGATTAAGGATTGCAGCAGGTGTTCTATAGTAAAGAACACACACATTCACCTTCAACTTGTAGTGTGTTTGGATCCCTGAAGTACATGGTTTGAGAGATTAGAGCCAAAGAAACAGCCTTGAAAGGCCACATGTGGCCCCACTCTGCCCACCTCAATCTATATTATTCTGTGACCCTTGGGGTGCCCTCCAGTGACCTTAGGATTGTGGTCTTAATTTCACAAATATTTTTAAATATAGACATCAACGCATAGTGTGCATTGTGCACAGTTTTGCCTGAAGTTAGAACAACAACAAAGCAGAAGTAGGCTATAAATAGGCTTTAATATTTTGATAAACACTAGAAAGGAGTTTTTGTGGGTGTTTTTGCACATCATGAAAATACAATGTAGCATTAGTTTTATCTCCGTCAATATATTTAAGGTCATATTTTCTATTTCACATTCATTTTAAATATGTTGATGATCAGAGTGGTTTCATCTGTGTTATTATTGTGAGTACAAAAATTCATTTTTCTATGATATCTTAATTCTACATGCATTGGCTTGATTATGTAGCAATAACCATGTAATATTTTGACATCAGTTATAAAAGATTCCAAAAATTGTTGAAAGGAGTCAAGCTGGATAATCTTGCTGGAAACAGTCACTAGAGGAAATAATTAATTTGTTTATAAAGAAGTAGAAAATAAAATAGAGCAACAGTGTATGAATTCTGACCTTTCACAGTCTGGTGAGCAGGTGTTCTTTCCAAGTTCAGATCCCAGTGTATTTTCAGTGCTCTTTTCCTTTCCGATTATTAACATGTTGAATATATTTGAGTATGCTGTGTTTGACAATTGTTGCTGCCAGCCCATCTTTTGTTGACATAGAGTTGGCAGAAGGAGCAGCTGCTGGTTAGTTTTGCAAATACTCTCTGATAAGTGCTTCCTAAAAATAAAATGCTTTTGCACAGATGGTTGCCTTGTCTGGGATTGTGATTTGGCACAGTTTGCAGAGGTTTCCAAGGTATGTGAACTGATCTGAAGTTCTTGGCAAGTTATAGGCTGCGTTTAAAGCTCACATTTCCTGATGGCTGAATCATATTTTGGAGGATTAGGAATAGGCTTTGTATTCAACACGCACTCTCTTCTTTCCCTTCTGTACCAGTAGTGCCTGTAGCATCATTTACTGTAAATGGTTTGCCAGACTACTATTTACTGTAATGTCCACATTTGCAAACTGTGGTTTAAGCAATCCCTACAAGTAAAAATCACAGTGACAGTTTGATACTAATTTGCAAGCCTAGTTTGGGAAGTTTCCTCCATAGATTGGAATACTAGAGAACCAGGATTTATTCTAAGCCTTTCTCACTTAAGTCACGAGAAGCCAGAAAGCCAGTGTCAAGGAAACACTCCTCCCTGATCCTCTGAGCACCGCATGCTATTTTGCATGACATTTGAATCATCCAGTGCATCATAGAAAGTGGCAAAGACAATTTCATTGTCACATTAACTGAAGATACGCTCGCACTGTCCCTGAGGTGTGATGGCACTGTAGGTCAAGCTAGAAGTGACAAACTTTATGTAATAGTGCAGGTCATTACAAAATCTGGTGGTGAAAGCCAGTACTTTCTAGTTGCTAGTGCGTCCTGCATTTGTGGTGCAAAACAATTGCTGAATGTAGTTGATATTTGATAGTAATGCCTCAGCACAGCCAGACATATATGGTTGTAGATGGAGCAGTCAGGTAGATGGTCCTGACAATATACAACTAATCTATATTTTAAAATGTCTTTTTCTCATCTGTTTTTAAGAAATAACCTGTTGGGGCATGTGTAACCAGGGATCAACATGCAGAAGACTTATGCCAGGAACAGGATACCACAGAAAGGTCTTTGTTGTGAAGTTCTGTGCAAGCTGCAGAGAAAAAAAATCCTCCCATGCAGAAGCTGTCGGCAAGACAAGAAACTACTGGACTGCTAAATACTCACACAAAGGCTTTAATCTTGGTTTCGCTACATACATCAGATTGTCAAACTGCTTCGCCAGACTCCTATGTACAGTAAAACCACCACGAACATTCAGCTCACACACTTTTATACACTTTTCCCTCCTGGGATTTGAGTCCATCCCCCTTTTGGTGTGTCACTCAGTTTCCTGTCACCTGACAGCTGTGACTCTGCAGAAGTGACATTTGCTGACTTCATATCCTGCCCCTCTGTCATCAGCTTTCTGTGACTTGGGACTTTTTAACTGTTGAGTCATCATGTCTCCCAATTGAACTCAGGTTGCCTCTTCACCTTTGCTCCAGTTTCAGGCCATAGCCACATCTGTGACATTTTCTGCCCAGAGTGCACATTATTCTTTTTCTCATCTGTTTTAAGAAATAACATTGTACATGATTAAAGCCCTTATTGCCAACAACACAAAAACCTATTTCTTTCAGCCCGTTTTATTATCCTATTGCACAAAATGCACCCAGCTGCACAAAATACATCCATTATCAGAATAATGCCTGAATGAGGACTAGGTGAACATGAGGACTAGATGAAGCTGTGGTGTCTAATTGGAAAGGAATTGCCTATCAGTGAAATTGGTATTGGGCTAAAGATTTTGGTTGTTCTACTATTAGGCTGTTTCATCATTTAATCATTTGCCATAATTGGTGACTTTAGAATGGGGGAGTCATCTCTGCACAGTACCTCTAGAGTCAAGATTTTTAAAATAAATACCTATACTCAGTGGCATCACTATGGGGCTGTGGTAATGTAGTCCAGACTGAATGGCACCCCAGAAGAAGGGTGACACCTGCTTCAGCCCTCCTCCCACTGCAGGTTGAGAAGAGGCAAGTCCTGTGCAGCTGGAGGCTTGCCCCTGCATCATAAAGGACGTCTCCTGATGGAGGGAAGGAGGGAAAGCACTTGCCATCTGCCTTGTTGTGACCCTGCCGCCTGCCCCTTCCTGCAGTCTAAACACCATCCAGCTGGGCCAGAGCTGCCCACACCCTCGAAAGGAAAAGTTGCAGTGGGTCCCACCCAGTCCAGTCTCAGCATCTGCCTGATTTTTGGGCCTTCTCAGGAGCAGGGACAGTGGGGAGGCAGAGTGTTGGCAGGAGGCCCATCGAGTGAGAAAAGGGTTGGAGGCATCTTCCAGCCCTGTCCCCCCCCCCCCATTGGTCTTTTCAGTGGACCTTCCAGGGTCCACTCCCATCACCTCTTGGGCTGTTGGGTTCTACCGCCGTCAAGGCTGCTGCTGTGATGGGATTCTCCAGTATACCCCCACCTCACCCATGGAGGAACCCCAGAGCAGCCCCTTGCCCCTGTCCTTGCCAGTGCTGGAGGTGCCGGGGGACGGGGGCGGATGCAGCCCAGCTCCACAGCTTTAACTGGGAAGCCATGAGACCATTGAGAGAGGTCTGGCTCACTCAGGTTTTCTGTGTTTACCAGGCCAAAAGCTAGGGGTTGCACCATTGTGCATTGTCTGTGCTTATGATATTGGAATGTAAAGGTATAATATTAATTTTTGTAGGTCCAAACACATTGCAGAAATAATCCAGATTGAGACTGTGGTAACTGTTCTGACTCAGTGCTAGGGAATTCTGGGAAATGCAGTTTTGTGAGACATTTAGCCTTCTCGGTCAGAGAGCTCTGGTGCCACAATAAACTACAATGTCATCACAGTCAGTGCAGTCACTGTTGATACCGTAGAGACCGAAGGTGATGGTAGAGAAACTCCAGAAGTGGAGACTATCAATACCAACAATTGTGCTTGTGACGTAGAAGAAAGGGGAACAGGATCATGCTCAGCCTGTTTATTCGCTGCCTTCTTAATTTTAAGAGGAGGCATACTTCTTTCTCCTGTAGGAATGGTTTGGCCACTTGGAGAAGCAGGTCTCTTCCATCCTGGAGGAGCATGCTATTCCTCTGAAGAATGGAGCTCTGAGGATAATGTTGTTACCAAATATCATCACTCTCACGATTTATATCAGTACTATCGGCCGCTTTCCCAATATCGAAGCCTTTTTCCTGATGCATGGTGTCCTCAGTATGACTCCCCGTCACTGCTACTGTACCATTGGCATTGCCTTCCACTTGCTTTCTCACCATCTTTCTTCACCTTCACTAAGGAATACTGCAGACCTCTCCAAACCATTGGATTCTCCAATTCCTTCCACGGTTGCTTGGATGCCAACTATTGTGTCTGTGGCCGTTTCAGCTCCAATCTCATGTTATCTGATTACATTATCTGATCTCTCATGTTCTCTCATGTTATCCGGTCATGACTGCATTGGTACTGACTACATCAGGTACAGACACTTTGATACTGAATACATTATAACCAAACCTGGTTGCAGCTGGTGCAGCTACAATTGCCTCCATTCATACCACCACTCCTGCCACAGAAGCTTCCCACCTAGTGATGACACTGGAGAACACCTAGGATTATAACTCATTGAAAGTTTACTCATAGGTTATCCAAAATGTTCAAAAAAAAATAAATAAGAACCTTTGCTGGAAATGCAATAAAGACGTAGTAAGCTACCTACATATGTGGTGGAATTGTCCTATAGTATAGAAATTTTGGAAAATTATTTTGGATTAAAGGGAAGACCGACTGTTAAATTCTATCTCTTAAATATGATGGAAGATTTAGAGTATCAAAAAAAATTTATACTCCTTGCCCTAATTGTGGCCAGGAAGATATTCGCCAAGAATTGGAAAAAAAGAAACTTGCCCAGGAATCGAGGATTGGAGATGGAAGATGATAGAGATTTATGAGATGGAAAAATTGACACAACTGGTAAAAGATAGACCTTTGGAAGAATTTGATGAAGAATGGAAAGTGTGGGAAATATATTTGAGTAATTACAAGGAAGACAAGATGTATAACATCATAGAGGGTTCATAGGATAAAATAGGGATGTTTGTCTCATGTGTGATAAATTTATGTTTATTTTGTTTTTTGTTAATTTAGTCATCTTTCTGCTATGTAATAACATCTTTTGATTATTAGACTATTGTTTACTATTTTATGATTATAAACAAGAATTCTGATATCAACTGCATGCATACAAAGTTTAGAAAGAGAATTATGTGCTTATAAATATATCTTAAACAGGGGAAAAGAGTAGTCGTTAATATGGAGGGATATGAAATAACATATTCAGTTAAGAAGATTTGAAAGAATCAATGGTAGATTATGATGATGATATAGAGTTCAGTAGGAAAAGAAATAGACAATGTTAGAATTTGGTCAGTATCTAAGGAAGTCGTGAAGGAGAGAAAATATACTGTTTAGAATAGATACATTTAGATATTGGAGTATATTCTGCATATAGGATTTTTATTCTTTTATTGTATGTACTTTGTGTTTGGTTTTTAACATTTAATAAAAAAAATTTAAAAAAGAAAGTTTACTTGGAGGCCATAGTAGTTAATCAACTTGCTTTGATGGACTCTTCTAGTACTTTGTTCTCCAATCTAACTATTAAGAGGTTCCTTAAAGGCCTTGCCCACCTTTATCCTCTAGTGCAACACCTACCCCTTCTTGGTTACTGTCGTTGGTGCTTTTTCAGCTTGTACGCAAGCCCTTTGAACCCCTGGCGATGGCTGATGGCAGACTACTCACCTGGATGGTTGCATGTCTGGTGGTAATTTTGTCAGCAAGGAGGGCAAGTGAACTGACAACTCTATGTTCAGATGACCCCTACCTGGTCTTTTATAAGGATAAAGTTGTCTTGAGACTTGATATTTAATTTCTGCCAAAGTTTTGACACAGTTCCACTTGAATCAGGAAATAGTGTTTCCTACCTTCTCTCAACCTAAAAATGACTTGAAGTATTCATTTCACTGTGTTGATGTTCAATGGGCTCTCTCATTCTACATTCAACATGCTTCCTCCTTTCATTCCTCTAACAGGCTATTCATCTGTTATGGAGGTCCTCATAGTGGTCAGCATGTCTCTTCTCTGTGACTGGCAAAGTGGATTGTTTCTACCATCCAACTTGCTTATGAACTGGCATGTCATCCCTTACCAGAAGGTCTCTGTGCCCACTTTACTAGGGTGATGATTGCATCTTCGGCCTTATTGCAAGACATTACTTTACCTGGCCTTTGCAAAGCAGCTACCTGGTCACAACTGTCTACCTTTATTCATCATTATTGACTTGACTACAGATATAGAGCAGATGCTAGCTTTCAATGGGCGGTTATCTCCTTTGCTCTTCACTGTCCTGACCCTCCAACCATACGTAAGCTCTACAGTCACCCATTTGTGGGAGGGACAGAGACCACGAAGAAGAAGAAGAGGTTGCTTACCTGCAACTGTGTTTTTTCGAATGGTCATCTGTGTCCTCACACAAACCCTCCCTACCTCCCCTCTTTCAGGTCATTGTGTTTTCTACTGGATTTGGAAATTGAGGTGAAGATAGCTTGGTGGGCTTTGTCATGTGCAGTGGATGGTAGGGGGCAGGGAGTTCCTGCTTAGCAACTCAGCTCTAGAATTTACCAATTGAGAAATCTACGCAGGCACCCACTTGTGTGAGGATGCAGATGACCACTTGAAGAACCACAATTACAGGTAAGCAACCTGTTCTTGCTAAGGATCCTTCATGGGGGTGGTATTGGAGGAGGTCAGTTGGAGGGGTGTGTGATACCATCAGTTACTGCACCGGGTGACACCAACCCTAGTAATTAAATGCCAAGATATTTGTGCGATTGCAAATACTTCATTGGCTTATCAAAACTACAATCTTAATATCCTGCAGAATTCAAAGACAAAGCCATCTTAGTCTGGAAAATCAGTATGCAAAGGGATTTTGTAACAACTTTGAGCCTAACTGAAATAAAACTGGTAGCATAAGCTTTTATTGACTTGAACATATTCCCAGATATGATTATGCCATGAATCCTATTGGTTGGTCTCAGGTTGAGTACAGTCACTGAATCACATATAAATTCCATTGATTTAATGGGTGTAACAGGAGGATACAGGCATGTGACTTTAATATTTTGAGACTGAGTGGGTAAAACTAGTTAGGTGTGCTTTAATTAGCTAGGCATGTTTAACTTATTTAATAACCTTAATTAATAGACAACTCCTGTAGTTGAGCATCTTAAAAACATTCCCTGTTCTGTATTAATATGAAAGTTCTAATTTAATGTGTGTCCAACATTGCCGTGTGCTTTCAAACCTTTCAAAGGGTTTTCTTGGCAAAATGTATTCAGGAGGGATTTGCCAGCCTTCTTCTAAGGTTGAGAGATTGTGACTTGCCCAAGGTCACCCAGTGAGCTTCCATGGCTGATTAGGAATTTGAACCTGATCTCCTGGAATCCTAGTTCAGCACTCAAACCACTACTCCACACTGGAATTTATAGTTTAGAATCCAGTCGAGTGGTGAAATAAGAGGCATGTCATGTCTTTTTAGATTGTAAGCCCGAGGGCAGGGAACCGTCTAACTAAAAAGATTGTGTGTACAGCGCTGTGTAAATTTACAGCGCTTCATAAATAAAGGTTAATAATAATAATAATAAAAGCGGTTGTTCCTTTATGCTTTAAAATAAAAAGAGTTATAGAAGAAATTTTGCTTCCTTTGCAATACAGAAATTCAGCGTTTTAACATTGTTTTCTTGGTGCAGAATGAAATTATAAAAGCCCTGAATCTAGGGAGAGATCAGAGAGCTTCAGTGGGCAGTGGGCAGAGTACATGCTTTATGTTCACAATATCTAGCTTCATCCCTTTCCTGATATTTCCAGTTGAAATATCAGGTAGCAGGAGGTGGGGGAAGACCTCTTGAGTGTGAAATCCTGGAATACTGCTTCCAATGAAAGTACACAGTTCTGAGTATAAGGCAGGTCTGTCTGCTTGTTTTTTAAAAAATTGAAAGTATGGATCTCTCCAAAAGTAAATCTTAAATTACTTTTGATGTTCATTCATCATGTGAGATGCAATTCATTTTTTTACAGTGCTCACTTCAAATATAATGAATTGTATCTGGGAGGTCTCTTGCTTTTCTCCTTGACTGAAGTTCAGATATTATTATTAAGTAATTCAGCTGCCAGTGCTGTTAATTAAATATTCAGTAATTTGTATAGCTGTTTTGCTCAAAAATGCATTTCTACTTGGGGTACAAATATATACATCTTACTTGCAAGCAAGTCCAACTTAGCCAAAAGAACTTCTGAGAAGATTTGTATTGGGTTGCACTGTAAATTTTATTGTATTGTATTACATTTAGATGTTTTAGCATGTGTTTCGTGTTATTAAATTTACACTGCATTTACACTTAGAAAAACTCATTCAGTTGCTTTGCTTGTTTGCCACTAGGTGTTCTTGTTCTTTGCCATTATCAGCTTCACCATTGATTAAGTTGTTCCTATCAGGTTTAATTGACCTAACGATGAGAGCATCCATATGGCATATGCCAGAACATTATAATTACCCACATCAGCTGATACTTTATTCTGTTAACATTTGTTCAGTAGTTATGTCACCAGAAATGTATTTACAGTATCGTATGCTGCAGTGGTACTGATGATGCCCTGTCTGCATTTTATCTTTGTGCCAGCTCATGTAAGTTTCTTGGGAATGATCTTTTTTTAAATGTGTTCAATTAGTTAGATGCAAACTTAGGAATATGGATATTTAGTGGATATTCCATAAAATATGTTTTAGTTATACTGGTTAATATAAATACTGGTTTTGGATGTGTTAGAAATCAGGATATACTAGTCCAGTCTGTGACATTTCAGACAATCTCTTCTCTCCCCACCCCATTATCACCTCCTACAGAACTAACAACAGGCTTCTGATACAACCATGCTTGGATGTATTTTGGATGTGTGTATGGGAAGTATGTATATTCATCATTGTGAATTTTAAAAAGAGCAATTAAGTAGCCACAGAAATAGTAGTAGGCTTAGAGTGGACATTTTCCATCATTGTTTCAGTAGAGCAGCACTGGGAATTGTATGACCTTCAGATGTTGTTGGACTACAACTCTGAAAAGCTCTACCCAACATAGACAGTGAATTCTGGGAACTGTAATCCAACAATATCTGGAGGACTACAGGATTCTCACAGTAGTCAAAGGGCTTTTATCAGCTCATTTGGGCACTAGGAAAACATGGGCACTGCACACTTACCCAGTTGCTTGAGTGAGGATATGCTTTATCAATTCACCCATCATGGGAACTATATAATGTCTAATGCTTGGGTGGGACCATTTTCCATCCTTGTACAACCATACAAACATCCAGGGCCCTTAAAAAATAGGCCATGATCCTGCTGTGCCATACCACACAAAACAGACCACTCTGCAAGTGGCTTTATTACTCCTGAGCCATCTACTGAGGGGTCCTTCCAAGCAGAGCACTGTGGGTGAGTTGGCTTTGAAAATAATTTCTGTACAGGAAATTCACGAAATAGGGGGCTTGGAATCATCTGTCACCTCTTGCCACCTTCTTTTTCCCAGTGCTATAACTGCCACCTTCTACCTTTCATGAGTATCACTGCCACTACCCAATTACAACCTGGCTGGAATGATAGGACTTTGTCCATAATGTTATAATTTTGCATGTTTTCACCCTTCTTGAAGGCCTCCTGAAAAACAAGGGTACACTTTTTAAAAAGAAATACTGTACATTGTCAGAACTGATACCACCATGTGGGGTGTGAATGTGTCAATGGACATCATGGAAGCTTGAGAAAGAACCAAGAAACATTTGAACTAGGCTTCAGTCAAGTGTGATAGTAGGTGAGAATCTTATTTTGGCTATGGACAAAATAGTATGATGTGAGGAGAAGACATTGCTTTTATGCCATTACAGCTAATTCTTTGGCAACCTGAAAATAAACAACAGCTAATGAATTCAGTAACGTCAGAAAAATTCTGAAATACATGAAAGTCTGTCAGTTGTTCACACCAACTTTTTTCTAAGTGATTGCTAAGAGATGCAAACTTTTCATCTAAAGACAGAAATGACCCAGATGGTGATACCCATGAAAATCTGTCTTCCATTCTTCTCCCTGCAGTGTGTTGTTGCTGTTGCTGTTGCCTCAGCCTTCTCTCTCTATCTACATATCTATATATCTATATCTTTTCCCCCTTTCCCAGCACTTCACAGATAATTGGGCACAACACTGCAAATGCGGCAGAATAAATGAGTAGCTGTGAAAATGTGTTATAAGCAAGTTTGCTTGATTTGTATACTTATTTCTTTTTATAGATTGTGTGGGTTTGGGTTATTTGGTTGTGAGGAGGAGTAGGAAGAGGATCTATGCCAAATTGAGAACCCCAGGCTTTAATGAATTTGGGTTGCATGTTGCCTTGTTTCTGTTCTGTGGAGCTATTGCCTTTGGTTTCTCTTTAAATACCCACAAGATATGTAGTCTTTCCAAATGTATAATTCCACTTGTATTTTAGATGGAGGGTATTGCAAGTGACAGGCATTCTGAATCAGCACACCTGCCTGCCACTCAGTAACTGCACTGATCTGTGTGTGGATTGCTGCTAATCCAGAGTAGCAGGATTCGTGCGAAAGGCATGGCTTGCCTAAGTGACTTTATGCTGAACATGCTACTTAGTGCCTCTGTCTTAATGGCAACTCCCTCCCCTTTAAAGTGGGGTTTAAACAAGCTCATGGATTTGTAGCCTTGGCAAGTAAATGGAGAATCCATGTACAGAAGCATTATGTAACCTCTGGTGACTTCTGGAAACCTGATGCTAGGAAGACCACCTCCTTGAGAGTGCTTGAAGGCAAAGTTAAATACTCAGTCCAGTTGTCATACCTCTCTAGTTCCTTGAAGAAGCCATGTACAAATACTGTTTGAGTGATAAAAGCATCATCATACAAAATAAGGCTGCAGTCCTAAACATGATCTACTTGAAAGTTTACAGTCAATAGGATTTACATCAGAGGAAATGTCTTTAGGATGGCAAAACTGTGAAATAAATGTTTATTTCCTATCTATCTATCTATCTATCTATCTATCTATCTATCTATCTATCTATCATGCTACCTTGGCCACTAAATATGCTTTGCCTTTGTTGTCTTTCCCACTCTTCTGTCCCAGTTTTGTAAAAATGTGGGTGATACAGTTTTAAAAACCCACAACCAAACTTATATTCTCACCTGCCCAGGAGTGCAAAACGTCTAGTCTTTGGGAGTGCAGTAACCCAGCAGTCTCCAAGCCCTAAATCCTGTCCCTAAATGTTAACATTTTGGAGATTCAAAAGTTCAGTTCAGAACTAAATTAAATACAATGAAGTTATTGATCCTTCATCATTGATCTTCCACTAATGGGTTAGGACAGTTGACTGGATCTCAGCCTGATCTAAGATGAGTTATAATAGCAGCATAAAATCCATATAAACATACAGTAAAAAGTTACGGGAGTCCTCAGGTAAAAGTTTGAGCTAAAGTGTGACCCTGGACCTGAAAAGTTTGAAGATTCATGCTCTAGTGGGTGAGTAGTTGCAACAACTGGGGAGGGCTCCTGAAAAGTTTGAAGATTCGTGCTCTAGTGGGTGAGTAGTTGCAACAACTGGGGAGGGCTCCTATTTTCTCCTTCTGTTCTCCCTCCCTCTCCCTCCGTACTCCTAGTCATTTGGAAGGAAACTACCATCTGTCTTATTCAGCTCACATTCTTAAATCCACTGCCTGACTGATCAGCCAAGGACAGACACAGCCAAAGCACTAGTCATGTAGCTCTTTTTGGCAGCTGACTTTTTGGCAGCCAGAACACTATAGAAATAGGGATGGGAGAGGGGAGGAAAAGTCTGCACACCACTTTAAGGACAAAGCCTGTTTACTGTTAACGTTTTCACTCAGTCAGCAAAAGCAAGAGTGACTGTGAACCTGAATTTGCATTTATAGTACAGATATGAAAAATGAAGTCTATTCTGAGCATGTCCTTAAAGAGATGATAAATCTCTTTGCCTGACTTGAGCTCTCCAGTGGTTTTTGATTGCTCTACCCAGATGAGAGTGTTACTTTTGGAAGCACGGTATGTAGCTTGTTGGACGGATGGTGATCATGGTAGTAGTTCAGAGTAGAAATATTTTCTGCTGTGGCCAGGGGTGTGATAAGGATGTGCTGGGTTGCATTGATTGTACTGATGTATTAAGTTTGGCGATTGGTGGGTTAATACTTAGATACTCTTTTGTGTATGGTTCAAGTGAAGGCCACCAGCAATGACTTCACTTTGGCTGGGGTTTCCCTGTAATCCATTTAGCAAATTAAAGAGATTACTTTGATTGGTGCCATTATCTCCTATTCTCTTGTGGTTGAACCACTTAACCTGTGCTTAATTGAAAGAGATAGAAAGGGTACAGTAACAAATACAATCAAATGAAGGGGGCAATAGGATCCGTAGGCCAAACAAATGATCAGCACCGGGCTAACAATAGCAGATTAGAGGTGAGATCAATTAATTAGAAGCTATTGTAGGCATTGGGTGGCTGCCAAGCTTTCTAATAGCCTAAGCAATCATGCTGCTCTGTTTAGGAGGATTTTAATGACTGGGAGTTGATGTGGTTATTTCAATAATTACTAATTTTAATAATTAGTTCATTAGAATACAAAATGTAATGTTCAGCAAGTTCTGTGTAGAAAATATTTTTTTTCTCTGTACAGGCACCCAGAAAAGGAGATTATATAGGCATTTTGTAGACCACACTGTTTTTAATGCTACGTTGTGGTCTATTTCCACAACAATTCATGTTTCTTCCTGAGGATCTTTGTAAATAGATTTCAGTAAACTGACATTCTAAACCTATATCTCTCCCCCACCACATTGTAACCAAGCAATGCTTGGGGTTTGAGATATTGAAGTAAATGTGAGCGAAGATTTCCTACCTAGCTAATTTCTGTTTTCCCTTGCCCTGCTTTATTTTACTTTCAGAGTACACATTCATAACTTTTTGAACCATATAGTTGTAAAATTAATTATTCTTGGCTTCAGGCTAATACATGTTCTTGGACATGGCACCAGAAAGTTCCCCTGTAGCTTTCACAGCACTTCCCAGTCATTTCAGTGAAACTCATGTAGGCAGTGATTCCAATGAATTTTAACTCCTTGTCCCCAACCAACTCTTGCTTCTCAACAAGTCATAGTGCTCGTTTAACATTAAATCTTGAAAACAGCTTTGTTTTAATGAAGTAGAAGCTGTATTGGACAGGCTTTGTTGACAGCTTTTGTAGCTCTTTGGCATAAGCAGTTTTTGCAATATTAACTTGTCTTTACCCTTTTAAAGAAGGGAGTAACTTTGCAAAATTGGTCTAAGCAGGTGAGCAAAGTGCAATGTGGGTCACATGCTGCCCTTGGGGGCCATCATCAGAATCACCCTAAAGCTCTTAAACTCTTTTTTTTTTTTAATGGACTGATTTTTGGGCAATGCTTGTCCCAAATGTGCTGGAACAATAGTGAGTTGCTTTCTCTGTCCCTCCCAAACCAGCCCAAAACACAAAATAAACTTTTAAAATTTGCCAAGACTTGGCCAAAATGGCACCCAGAAGTGACAATGGGTCACTTTGACCAAGTTGAAAGTGTGGCCAACTAAACTGGTGCATGGTGGAAAAATCTCCTCCATCTCCTGTATGGTTGCTTCTCCCCATTTAGGGTCCCAAAGAACTCTTGATATGTGTAACTGAAGCACTGACATTTTTTATCAGTCCCATATTTCAACAGCATCCAGTAGAAAGATAATAGATTTTTAATTTTTTTAAATGTTTAGTGCTTTTTATTATACTTGATTTTATGCCTCTAAACTTTTCCTTTCAGCCATGAAAATGATGGACACATGATAGAATATTATTTCATCCAAATCCTCTGCCTCCATGATTCTGGCTTTCAAATAAAGATTTCCCTCCTACTAAACTCGTTGCATTAACAGCCTCCTTCTTGCGTACTGGAGCCACAATGAGTAGAATGCTTATATATCCAATATTTTGCAATAAAATGAACAGCAAAACCAACATTTTATTAGACATGAAGGATCATGGCCCAAGTCTAGTATTATTTCCAATTGCAGTATTCCCACTGAAATCAGTGACAATTCTTCAAGTGACAGTTTATAAATACTATTCATTTCAGTGGGTTTACTCTCGTTGAGACGAACATTGGGTTGAACTGCATTATGTTTTCCCTAAAGAAGTATACAACAGCTAGCATCCTGTTGAGTAATTATGATACTGTAAGTCTGACTTATGACATTACAATTCACAACAACCAAAAGTCCCCTGAAACCTACTTTTTAAATCAGACCCCGAAGGAACCCTTTCCCCAGTAGTCTCTTCTACTGAGGAAGGCCTGTTTAGGATCCTGTGCTGGACAAACAGGAAAGCATCCTTTCTCACTCACCCAGTATCGATGCCAGTCCCTCCAGATGTACTGCCCCAACAAGTGACACCCCCTCTGGGTGTCACCTGGTGCAGGCTGCACCCCATAGTGATGTCAGTAATAATAATAAAAATAAAAATAATCATAATAATTTATTTCTTACTTGCCTCTCTGGATGGATTGAAGCGGGGAACAACAGAGTAAAATACAACAACAGACGAACATGTAACATCTGTTAAAATAAGGTTTGATATCAGTTAAAAGAGCATGCATATTAAAAATATTTGGGCCCTAATTTAATACTTATGATTTGAAAATCACCTGGATAGTCCTGCCAGAACAGACTGTTTTAAGCTCAAACAGTGTATCCAGGGGCTTGATCCCACTGTGGTTTAAACCGGGTCGTGATTTGGTTTAAACCACCATGGTTCCTATGTAATTCAAATCACTGAACCGATTTGGAAAGAGGAGCCATGGTTTCCACACATTTAACCTGGGTTTTACCCATTTAACCCACGTCAAAAAGACGCTGGTAAAATGGGGTGTTTTTGGGGATGAATTGATTTATTTGGAAATAAATCGATTCAGCCCAAGTGGGAACCAGGTGGATTCTAATCGGATTCGAATCCGCCCTGGTTCCCACTGGCAGTGGCTTCCCTGGGCTCCATGCCTACTCAGTCCTCTGTCCTCCTGGCCTGCCTCTCCTCCGCCCCCATATAGCCAGGAAGGACAGAGGGAGATATGGCAGGGAAGCCACTGCTGTTGCTTCCTGCGCTGATTCTTGAAACTGGCGCAAACATAGTGGGAACCACGCTTGGGTTAGAAACGAATCGTAGATTCAGTTCAGAACCTGGGTTAAAAGGTAAGTGGGAACAACCCCCAGCTGTCAAATCTCTTCTAGCAGGTCATTCTACTGGAGGCAGCTGTTGAAAAGATCCTCTGGGTAGCAGAGTCCTGGCTGACTGTAGTAAATGTCCGTAAGAGTGTATGGAGCGGAATATACAGCTGAACACCATCCTTTAGGCAACCTGTACCCAAACCATGTAGGGCTATTTGTACCCTGCCTGGAAACTAAATAGAGCTGGAGACAGCATTACTCATCCTCTTGCTCTCTGCCAAGCCAGAAATATCAGTGTTGATGAGGAGATGCTGCTTAAAATGTTTTTGAGGAATTGCATCATGAGATGTAGCTGCAAGACACAGCTGCAGACCCAAGAACAAAGTCGCTGATATTCTTAATGCCTTCCTCTATGTTTCCTGTGGGTACAATTCCCTGAGAATGACTACTACTGGATTTCCATTTGGGTTTGAACAGAAGTCCCCAAAATGATTCAGAGAAAGGTAAATTCACCCTGACGTGAAGGATATGCCCATATGGGAAGCAAAATTGCTTCTCATTGTGTGGGACGTTGCATGCAATCAGTTATGCAGGAAACAGGTGAGATAAACTGTTACTGTTTAATTTAGCTTATCCTTTATAAGTGATCCATTAGGTGATCAGAATGGGATGAGACAGAGTGCTCTGTTGTTCATAGGTTTGTAATTGGTTGACTGGCCAAACCCAAAGGGTGCTCAACAATGGCTCCTTTTCATCCTGGAGAGAAGTGACCAGTGGGATCCCACAGGGCTCTGTCCTAGGCCCAGTGCTATTCAACATCTTTATCAATGACTTGGATGAAAGAATTGGGGGCACACTTATCAAATTTGCAGATGACACCAAATTAGGAGGAGTAGCTAATACCCCAGAGGACAGGATCAAGATTCAAAGTGACCTGAACAGACTAGAAAACTGGGCCAAAGCTAACAAAATGAAATTCAACACAGATAAATGCAAGGTACTGCACTTAGGGCAGAAAAATAAAATGCACAGATATAGGATGGGAGAAACCTGGCTGAATGAAAGCACATGTGAAAGGGATCTAGGAGTCCAAGTAGACCACAAGTTGAACATGAGTCAACAGTGTGATGCAGTAGCTAAAAAGGCCAATGCGATTTTAGGCTGCATCAATAGAAGTATAGTGTCTAGATCAAGGGAAGTAATAGTGCCACTCTATTCTGCTTTGGTCAGGCCCCACCTGGAATATTGTATCCAGTTCTGGGCACCACAATTCAAAAAGGATGTTGAGAAACTGGAGCGTGTCCAAAAGAGGGCAACTAAAATGGTGAAGGGTCTGGAAACCATGCCCTATGAGGAACACCTTAGGGAGCTGGAGATGTTTAGCCTGGAGAAGAGAAGGTTAAGGGGTGATATAATAGCCCTGTTTAAGTATTTGAATGATGTCATACTGAGGATGGAGCAAGTTTGTTTTCTGCTGCTCCAGAGACTAGAACGCAGAAAAATGGATGCAAGCCGCAGGAAAAGAGATTCCACCTCAACATTAGGAAGAACTTCCTGACAGTAAGGGCTGTTCGACAGTGGAACAAACTCCCTTGGATAGTGGTGGAGTCTCCTTCCTTAGAGGTCTTCAAACAGAGGCTGGATGGCCATCTGTCTGGGATGCTTAGATTTAGATTTCCTGCATGGCAAGGGGTTGGACTGGATGGCCCTTGTGGTCTCTTCCAACTCTATGATTCTATGGTTTGAAGGAGTACAGATGCAAACCTAGGGAAACTAGGCCCTGGTAGTTTCCACTGTGTATGAAATAATTAAATGCCATTATTTATCATCTGGCTGCTGTAACAAAGAATGACATGCAATATATCAGCTGAACTGGGTACATCTGGAAATGATTTCGCATAAATAATCAACATGTTGGGGGTCTTAGTTGTGAAGAAATTAGCTTCAGTTTGAAAATTTGGTTGTTGAATCACCTGCAGTATGAATGAACAGAAAGCAGTTGCAAGCAAGAAGTTAGTATATATCTTTCTATATAGTTTTTAATTGCTATTTAAAAAACAAACTTTTATTCAGCTGCATAAATTACTTTTGTGATCTAACACTCATCCTCCAAAATATTTTTTCAATATATCGATGCTTTATCTTAGATCTATTTTCAGAGGATAAAAGCCTCATTTAACCATGTTTTTGTGGTTGGTGTTAAGATATTTTTGTTTTTTGTTCTGTTTTGAATTTTTTTGCATGGAAGGCAAGAGATCTGGCAGTTTCTTCGAAAGGTGTCCCCAAGTTGAACTAGCATCAAAGTTAAATATCCGCTGACTGCAAGGGATACTAGTCCCTCCAGGCCTGGATTGAGGTCGTTAGCAGGTCAGCCTAGGAAAGCATGTACTACTACTGCTGCCTCCATCTCTCCTGGCCTGAAGATAAACATAAGACTTCAGTTTCTATTGTTACCAGACCAGTAACCTTCACAAGCCGTAATGGCTGCTTAACAAATGTCAGAAATATTATTTTTTTCTTCCAAATTGAAAAGCTTTGACATTCACCCCCCCCCCACTTACATTGCATTTACACTAACATCCATAGGGTTTCTCTAAGTTGCAGATAAACTCATGCAGATACTAATTAAATATTTACACATATTTAGTGAGAATAGCTGTTCTGGACTTACCACGATGTACACTGTGGGTTTACTGTTATGTATGTAGATATACTGTATGTGTTGGTGTACAGTGTTGAAACTTTTTTTAAAAATTAGAATTGACACTAAAGCGTCCTGAGACTAAGGGTGTATCCATGCTGCACATCTGTAGCAGTTTGAGACCACTTTAACTGTTGTGACTCCATCTCGTAGAATCCTGAGTTTTGTAGTTTCGTGAGATGCTTAGAGTTCTCTGCTGGAGAGCTATGCAGTTGGCCCTTGGTATCTGCAGGGGATCTATTCTGGACACCATCGCCACCGCAGATACCAAAATCCATGGATACTCAAGCCCTCATTGTCTCATGGCAGCACACGCATGTGGCTGTACCACCCTTAAAGACAGCCCCCATTGTCCTGTGATGGCATGTGCACATGGTCATGCTGCCATTGGGGACAATGGAACTTAATGGTGCACAAAAAAAATGAGGGATGTCCCCAATGACAGCGCGGCCACATATGCGTGGCACCATTGGGTACAACACAGGCTTTCCGTTTGCAGATGCTTGGATCTGTAGATGAAAAATCCGTGGATACCAAGGGCGACTGTATTGCTGTAGTACTCTTCTAGAGCTCTCCAGAAAAGAATTTAAACTACCTCTCAAGACTACAAATCCCAAGATTCCATAGGAATCTTGCTCTGGGAATTACATTGGTATCAAACTGCTATAATTGTACAGCATTGATACACCCTAAAAAATTAACATGTTTGTCCAAAATGGCTTTTAATGACATTTACATTCCATAACATGTAGGAAAATCTTTTTATATCCTTTTCAAAGCTTAACATCTCAGTGTTTAAAACAGTACAGATTTCCTGTGAAGCTAGTTTACTATGAAGCTATAATGTGAGACTATGAAGCTATAATGGGGGACAAAAAGAAAATAAGTGAATATTGAAAATAAAAAAGAAAGCACTTTAATATCACTGTTGGCATAAAAATGTCATAGGTTACAGCATTAAGGCCTCAGTCTGTTCTAGGACAACTTAGAAATTTGTTAGTTCCAGTGACATATCTGAAATTTTACTTCTCTCCTTTAATTTCTACAGTAGAGAGGATTATGAAACTTGAGTTACAAGAATGGGCACCTTCTCAATGCCTGGCTGATTCTGCTCACATTATTAAAATGAAGATTTTCCTTTAAATTAAGATTCACAAAGAGCATAAGTTGCATGTCATATTGTAAACAAAATGAATGTTCCTTGTTTTCATGGGAAATTCCTGGTTTGGAGCAGGAAAGCTTCAGCTATGCACTTTGAATGATGTACCAGTAAATGGTATCCTCCTCCTCCTCCTCCTCCTCCCCCCTTATGTAAAGGCACCAAGTACTTTCCTTGCCTTTCTTTTCCCCTCTAGGAGAAAAAAAAGCCTAGCAAAGGAGGAGGAGGAATCAGGGCCTACAAGTCTTGAGCCCCCCTTGAGCAACTCTTATACCTCCCAGGGATCTTACCCCAGAGTTTGAGAACCACTGTCTTAGTCCAAGGGAAGTATGCCCCTTCGTAATTCAATTGGAGCAAATGCAGTTCCTAATTGCAGTTTTCCAAAGCCCTAGTCTTAGAAACCTACATACAGTGAGTTTGGAAACAAAGGAAGATGCAAAGAAAAACACATAACACAAAGGAGTCAGGGTGAACTCAAAGTAGGGCAGCACACAATAGAAACAGCAGGGAGTTGGTGCAGCTGAAACTCTTCTGTAGCAACAATAGGCATTCGAGGCTTGGATGCCTACTGTTGGCTTCAGAGAATGATTAGGAGTAGCCCATTCATCACATCCATGATACAAGCTCTTGGTTGTTAGTTTTGCAAATACAGTGGGCCCTTGGTATCCGCTCGGATTTGGTTCCAAGACCACTGTGGATACCGAAACCTGTGGATGCTTAAATCCCATTACATACAATAGCATAGTAAAATGGTGTCCCTTATGTAAAATGGCAAGATCAACGTTTGCTTCTTAGAATTTATATTTTTAGAAAATATTTTCAAGCCATGGATGCTTGAATCCACGGATCAAAAGTCCATGGATAAGGGGGGGGGGGGCTGACTGTAGCAGTCAGCTGGAATAATCATGAATGTTGCTTGGGTTCACCACTTTTAGGAAAATAAAATATCTCGTTAGGGTAGGCTGGTGGAGTACATGATCTGGTAGAGAGTCTAAAATTCATGGATGTTAGTCGGAAGCTATATAAGGACCTATGTTCCAATGTGTGATATGGTATGATTTGGGCTGCTCACGGTCTCTCAAATGTTCCATGCATTATGTACATAACTTCTTGTGCATGATTCAGGAATAGGATACCCTTTTTAGTGAAGGTGACTGTTTATGTTATGGTCTTTAAAATAGCAAACGGAGAGGCTTTTTAAAATATAAAGCATGTTATCATGCTGAGCATTATGTTTTTGATGGCCACATCAGCACCCTTTGGACTGAAGGCTAATGTTGACATGTTGAAGAATAATAAAGCTATTAATGGTTATGCATTGGTCTTCCTGTCTACTTCTTTGGTATATTGAAGCTGCACAGAAGGTTAGGATCTTTAAATTAGGCCTAGAGGCATGAGCTGTAGTAATAGGCAGTGGAGATGAAAAATGATAAAGATTCATAATCAATCATTCAGGGCAGGAAATATCATTTTTCTACAAGATGATCAGTACCTCATTATGTTTATAGGTTCCTGCATCACAAATCCACGCTAGGGATGGGGATACAAAACAGTATTGCTATGGAGAACATCTAGGTGAAACACAATTGATGTATTATTATGTATTTTCTTTATTTATACCCCCATTTTCTCTGGGCATGACTTACAAAAATGCTAAAACAAGAAGAAAGATTTACTCCAAATTATTTGTTATTCTTCTTTATGTGGAAATATGCTCTATGATATTACAATAGTATTAAAATCTGGTCATGTTCTGATGAACTAGTTCACTTGTCTACAATCTTGGAGCAAAAGAGTAATAAATGGAAATATCCTATAATTTTTCCTTTTCTTTCCTTTTGGCATCCTCTTTCTTCCTCTTGGTGTTTTTACTGTAGAGATTTGCCTGATACTTAGATTAAGCTTAAAGCACATAATAAATAAAACAATTCTGCTGGTAGTCTTGGCTATACTTTTGGAGCTAGATTAGGAAGATTTTCTTTTTTCTTTTTCTTTTCTGTCATTTTGACTTTCTTACATTAAGGTTATTCAGAATAAGAGACTGCAGGACTCTTTAACCTAGTTGAAGGGGATCCAGTCTGTCACAGCAGAATTTCAGCTTAGTTTGCTGTATGTACATTGTTCACCTTTTTTAAATTTTGATACCAAAGCCAAGGATTACATTTAAGCATGTATGCAAAGCAATGAAAAATCCATATAATTAAGAAAAAGGATCAGATGGTAAAGCACCATTCAAGTGTTTGCCTAAATGAAAGGGCCTGACTCTCCTAATACCCTCCCCACGCACACAGAAGAATCTGAGATATTCTTGTGTTGAACATGAATGTTTGCAGAGGGCCTTCTAACTGCATTTGTCTCAACTATTATTACTGAATTCCCATGTTTGAGGACCTTGATGAGGCAGCCAAACATAGTTACAAAGCACTTTACAGACCTTTGTGCTCAATGTGCTAACTAAAGTCTTCAACACTGCTGGGTACATGAGGATGTTCAGCAGCAGAGTTTGAGTCGGTGCCCACATCTCCATTACCCATTTAGCCTCCCATCTCTTTACTCTGTGAACACTGGAATAGTCCTGGAGTGATTTATGGGAGGAATTGTTCAATCTATACAATTTATTCTACGTGTAAAACATCTGTGCCATGGCTCACTTAAGCATGTTTAGTGTCTCTATACGACATCTTATTAAAGGGTTGAATAACTTTTTATATGGTATTATATTTAGCTTACTTCAAAATGTGGCAAGGGTAGCCCTGTTGCATTTGGGAGCCCTCTTATTCATTTTGCTGGGTGGGCCCTGGACCTCAGACCCAAAGGTAGCCCTGACAGGAGAACTGTTTCTCATCTCATCTCAACACTCATCTGTGATAATTTCCAGAACTGAAATGAGTACATTAGGAGGTTCTCAGAGTAGATCACCATCACTCAGTAGCAAAACAACAGTCGGAAGGCTTTTATGATATAAGTCTTCCTCAGTGGGAATAGGAATATATGGTGGGAATTGCAATAAGGTGTTAAAAAATCATTTGAACCAGACCTAAGCTGACTGTATCTGAGTCTCTGATACATTACAGCCTCAGTTGTTTTGCCATCACTCAAATACAGACGTCTGTTTTCTCATTTCAAATGAAATATAAATCCTTGAAATAAGCAAATCATTCCTCATGGGCTGGGTGTTGTAAAACAGGTGGAACTAATTTGTTGAGCAGTAGTAGTAGTTTCTTATTGCTCAGGCCATAGACCATTAACATGCAAAACAAATGAGTAAAATAAAGAAATACAACATAGAATAAGTAACATAAAGATTTAGAATACTTAAATAGAAAGTGAATATGGATATATGTATTTTAATAATTCAAAAGTTTCTATGATTAGGTGAAAACTTCCCAGTAACAATCAATTGCATTGTCAGGAATAAATTGTCCTCAGATTTTCCTTGCTGCCAGAGTGAAAAAAGACACTTTGTGAATTACATCAGACAGGAGATACAAAATATTTTTGAAACAGTTTAGAGTATTTTCAAGACATATTAGACCAAATAAATTAGTTCTTGATTTGAAATATGAAGAATAAAAAAAGAGCCCCACAAATACATAAATAAAGGACAAAGGGAATATGAGAATATCTGCCATAAATAATGGCTGTAGGAATGGTTTAGAAAGCAAGGGCTCTAAAAGCTTGCCTAAGTTTTGGAAATACAAGTAAGCAAGTCTTTGACTGCAAAATTTATAGAGCCTTATAGAAACAGTTTCGGGGGAAAATGAGTTCTTAATAATATATCAGACTAGATGGACTCTAAGCCCAAAATATTATAACAAAGCATCTCTTTTGAATTGGGAAAAAAAACAATGAGTGAGACTGAAAAAATAATTGAAGCAGGTTGCAGTTCTACAACTGCTGAACATATAATTTGAGGGAAGCCCCTAATGGAAGGGGGGAAGTTGCCAGTATAAAAATAAAAATAAATGTATGCAGGCACGTTATAGAAGCGAAACCAACCTCATCCTGAACCAAATCCACAGGAGTGCTGGGAGGTAGAATTACTATTATTATTATTATTATTATTATTATTATTATTATTATTATTTTGGGAAATCTGTTCTGAAGAGCCTCCATTTTAGCTATTATCCCATGCCCAGAGAGCATCACCATACAAATCAAGAAAATGACTTTGAACGCATCATGTAAGAACACAGGAATTTCATATTCAGTTGTTTCAGGATGTGCAAAATTTATGGAAAAGTGGTATGGATTCCGTTTTTACTTTTTCATTTATTTCAGGAATCTTTAGGCATGGGATATAGAGCTGTAACAGTCTCCAACTAAGTCCTTGAGATGAGAAGTTGAAGGCTTTCATGGCTGGCATCCATAGTTTTTTGTGGGTTTTTCAGGCTAAACTCTTCTAGAACATGGCCACATAGCCCAAAAAACCCACAAAAAACTATCCTTGAGGTGAGCTAAGACATTGCATCTCATGCTGGAAGATTTCAAGGTTCACTATATGCCATTTCCCATGCCAGAGACATACAGGGTGGCATCTAGTGGGACCAAGGCCTTTGTATAGTTCATGAAAAACTATAGATGACTCTTAAAGAAAGATGTGTGCCACAAGATTTGGTTGTCCTGATGTGCAACCTGTACTCAGGACAAGAAGCTACTGTCAGAACAGAATGCTGACAAATGGAATAGTTTCCAACTGAGGGTCAGGCAAGGTTGCATTTTATTATCCTATCTGCTTAACTTGTATGCTGAACATATACAGTCGGCCCTTCTTATACACAGCTTTTTTATACACGGATTCAAGCATACACGGTTTGAAAATGTCCCAAAAAAGTATAAATTTACCTTGATATTCCATTTTTTATAAGGGGCACCATGTTGCTATGTCATTATATTTAATGGGACTTGAGCATACATGGATTTTGTTATACACGGGGGGATCTTGGAACCAAACCCCAGCGTATAACAAGGGTCCACTGTACACAAAGCAGGATTAGACTTAGAGGAAGGAACATCAAATATTGAAGATACGTAGATGACACCATATAGCTAGCAGAAAAGAGCAAAGACTTGGAATGATTACTGAAGAATGTCAAAGAAAAAAGTGCAAAGGCTGGTTTACAGCTGAATATGACCACATATGATTTACATAACTTTAAAGTTGACAATGAAGACATAGAAATACTTCAAAATTTTCCATATCTTAACTTAGGTCCCAAAGAGACCGGCAGTAAGCACTAGCTTGGGGGAGGTGTGGGGGCATGACATTTAGTTGACACATGCCCCGAGGCCACTCCCAAGCCGTCATCATGCCACTTGCCTGCTCAGACAGTGGGCTGCATTGTGGTGCTCTGGCGTTTATACGGCACACGCTGAGGGAGCATCTCAAAACTGCATGGCGGCTGAAAGGGCACCCTTTTGCTGGCTCAAAAAGGAGTGGCATTTTGCTGCCTCTTTTTGAGCTGGCAAATAGCCGGATTGGGGTTGCGGGTTACAGTTGCTACGGCCCCAATCCAATGTTCAAAGAGGCGGTGTCATGCCGCCCCTTTAGGGCTGTCTGTTTTGGCCCTTAGTCATTAATCAAAATAGAGATTACAGTCAATAAATTATTATTATTATTATTATTATTATTATTATGCTTTATTTATATAAATAATAATAAAATAATAAAAGTTTTATTTCTATCCTGCCTTTCCAGGGATCAAGGCGGCGTACAATAATGGGATATGTATAGCGCTGTAGATTTGCACATCACTGTACATACAAACAATAAAATAGTTAAGAGTAAACCTGCCAATGGCATACTTTCTAAGAAATAATAGCATAATACATATAAATAATATATAACAATACAGGAAAGGGTTCAATAAAACAGGCAATAAATTAAAAACATCAAATAGCAAATAATAGTCACACAATCAGAAGAAGAATACTAGGACTTAGAAGGGCAGCTATGAAGAAACTAAACAATGATCTGAAGATCATTGAATACTAAAATCAGGATTGACTAAGCCATCATATTTCCCATTTCTATGTATGGTTTGGGGGTTGAACAATGAAGAAAGCTGTTAGGAAGAAAATCAACTCATTTGAGATGTGATGCAGAAAAGTTCTACAGATACTGTGGACTGCTAAAAAGACAAATAAATGGATCTTAGAGCAAACCAAACCTGAACTCTCCCTAGAAGCCAAGATGACTAAACTGAGAATGTCATACTTTGGACATGTCATGAGACATCCTGACACATTAGAAAAGACAATAATGCTTGGAAAGTTAGAAGGCAGTAGGAAAAGAGGAAGTGCACATTCTGGATGTATAGACTCAGTCAAGTGAACCAGAATGGTACAGTTGAACCTTGCCTTACGCAGGGGATCCGTTCCAGACACACACACCCCGCGTAAGGCAAATTCTACCTATGCTGGAGCCCCATTCATCTGAATGGGACACGCCTCCCCTTGTGCCCCTTGCATCCTGTGTGCTCTCATGCAGTTTGAGCACATAAGCTCAAGACCTCATATAGCGCAGGCACACTGTAAAGTGATTTGAGTGCTGGACTATGACTCTGGAAATTTCCCAACTTGCTCATGCAACTGCCTTGGATCTCTATAAGTCAGAAATGACTTGAAGGCACATGTCAACAACAAGACTCAATCAAGCAAAGCATGGCTGTGAGTCTGAGCAGAGCAGTTGAGTCCAGGGTGATTTGGGGGTCTCTCATAGGATTGCCATAAGGTGAAGTTGATTTGATGGCAATTAATAACAACAACATTAATTGTGGCAAAGACTCAAAGTGTGAAGGAATGAATTAATTCCAACACACTCAAAAAACAAAATATTTGGGAGTGGTTTAAGGTAAGCTAGGAGTCCTGAGAGACAGGAGTGCCTCCTTTGTTTAGCTACAGTTTTACCTATTGCAGTTGCAAGTCCTCTGAGTGCAAGGGAAAAGGCTGTAGGACTGTAAAATGGAAGCTTCACCTGCGTGTCTGTATAGCAAGATCACTATAGCAACCAAACATAAATCAAGAAAATAGCCCCCTTTGTAAGTTGGTTAATAGGCACAACATGCTTCTTTAGAAAATCCAACTATTCTTTCAATAGACTTTGATTGAAAGTCAGCCTTTTCTACAGACACATTCGCATTCACATCTAGTAGCAGCTTGTATGGCTGTCCAAGGCCTAATTTATTACCCTTTAAAGATTGCGTAAAGAAAAAATGGTTCTCAGAACAATGTTTACATTCAAATGTATAAGCACAGGGCTACAATAGAGCATCCTTTTGTTCTCAACACAGAATATTAATCTTTAACCTGCTGCTTATTTCATCACCCTCATCCTCCCATTTCATTTGTTATAATATTGCCTTTCTTATTGAATTATTGGTCATTTTAATAGCTTGTTAGAGACTGTAGGAAAACAAATTTCTCTTATATTGCATTTTGGGTAGTATTTTTTTAACCCAAAGAACTGAGCAAGGTGATGCATTACCAAGCTTTCAAACTTCTTTTACATACAAATGCCTGAGATTCCGAAGTCTCTGTGATGCAAAGTTTGCTTAGGGTCAAACTAGACATGATGAAAGCAGATCCTTGTGTTTAAACATAAAATTGACCCCAGTGTATTTCCTCTCCTTTTTCTCTCTCTCTTACTTTTTGTTTTTAGAAGTCAACAGAAATAATTCCAGTTGATTGGTTGGAGGTTCATCTTCAACATTCATTTCTTGAAAATACTTTTAAAATGAAAAGCCATTTGCTACAGCATTGTCCTCCTTTACTTTACTCCTACCTTCTCTACTTTCATCATATGAAAGCTGCTGGTTAATTTTTCTGTAGTGCAATTGAGCATATTCTAGGAACTGATCCCATCCATGCTCATTAAAAGCAGAGTTCTTTTAACATAAAAGGTGGCCATAAGTGAGAAGCTTAGATATGTCCCCTGCCTGTTGCTTATTCTTCTGTGGCTTTTACTGTGCAAGTGCTTCTTTCCTAGCTGAGTGCACTCCTGTTTTCAGGGCTTGATTTGGGATAGAATTAGCTTGGATAGGGAGAGAGTCTGGGAAGGTAACTTGACTTGGGTTAAGTGAGATCTTTGTGTCATACTTTTTATGTGACGGGGACAGTTCTGAATTTAAATAAATCTGCCACCATCTGATATAGCTTCAACAGGGCTGGCCCAATATACTTCCCTAATTTTTTATTATTGATTTATTAAAGAATATGTATGAAATTTGAGTAATTACAAGAATACCGGAACAAATTCTAGGTGGGCAACCTTTCATAATGTGCTGTATTGTCTATATTTTCTGATTGTTGGTTTTCTTTTATAACGGTCATGCTTTTCACTACTATTGAGTCTATCGGTAGTTTATATTTTTTAATTCTGTGGGATAAGAACCTGTTTTGATTTTTGTAAGCTACCTTGGACCTGGACTGAGGGAAAAGGTGAAATATAAAGAAATAGGAGGAGAAGGAAGAGAAGCAGTGGTAGCAGCAACAACAGCAGTAGTACGAGTAATGGAGGAAAGGAGGAAACAAGAATAAAGAAGAGGGAAGAAGGGAAGGGACTTTAATGTGTTGACTACTAGTGGAAAGAACAGCAATAGCGATAGCAAGTATATTTCTATACCGCTTATCAGTACACTTAAGCACTCCCTAAGCGGTTTACAAAGTGTAAGCTAATTTGCCCCCAACAATCTGAGTACTCACTTTAGCGACCTCCTTGGAAGGATGCAAGCCTGAGTCAAGCTTGAGCCCTTTTGCTGGTATTGAACTCGCAATCTTACGGTTTTGAGTGAGTGGCTGCAGTACAGGCATTTAACCACTGTGCCATCAGGGCTCCTAAGAAGGCAATACCTATCAGTGAAAAAATCTTGTGTTGTCCAAATTGTTTTTGTCAAGAGCTTCATCATTCAGCTTGCCTATCATGGTTTAATGACAGACTAACATTGTCACCGAAATGTTAGTCTAAAAGGGTATAGTTTTACTTTCTTGCTGTTTACAGGTATGAACGTGTTACAGAATACTGTAGGAAATTATAGGATATGCAGTGTGGTGTTAATTGCTTGAAACTGTTGACTACATTCCTGTGCGGTTAATAAGCAGATGGAAGGGATTGAGGCCACCTCCAGAAAATCCTAGATTACACTCTCTTGAGAAAACTGGCAGAAGAAAAGAGGAGGACTCCATGGGAAAAGAGAAAGAACAGAATATTTTGCTTTTGTAACAAGTGAGAAAGTAGCTTGCCAAAGATTTAATATTTTATGTGCTTTAATTATGCTTTGCTAATGTTTGTTTGTTAATTCTGACAACAAATGTCTCTGGTGAACATAATTAATTACTGAATAAAGGTTTTTTTGAGTTTTGCTGCGGAAGCTTGGATTTCTGAATTAAGGAGTTGCTGACTTGACAGCTTCCAAGCAAAACCACTTAATGCTGAAGCAGGGTAAATAACTCTAAAGATTATCTCTATACAAGCTCGATGAGCCGGAGGGTCCACAGTAATAGTTTACACCATAAGCATATGCAGTAAATGGGATAGGAAACATCCAAAAGTGTGTCTCCTTTTTCCATGTCCTTCTACATTGACAAATGAGTTTTTCTGATAAGGTCAATTTTTCCCATTCAATTTTCAATAGATAGATTGCCCCATCTGTTTGCTTAGCCACAGTCAGAAAAAAAGAGATAATTTCTTTGTGCAGTAAATTCATATTTCCATTAATGAACAGAGATAAAAGCAAAGCTGAAGCCTTTCATGCCGGCATCCATAGTTTTTTGTGGGTTTTTCGGGCTATGTGGCTCACACAGTGTGTGTGTGTGTGTGTACGCGCGCACACACACACACAACTTTTTCCAGGCAAGCATTCTCTGAAGATGCCAGCCACAGATGCTGGCAAAATGTCAGAAAGAAACTCTTCTAGAACATGGCTGCATAGCCCATATACCCCACAAAAAACTGTGTAGTCATGTTCTACAAGAGTTTATTCCTAATGTTTTGCCAGTATCTGTGGCTGGCATCTTCAGAGAAGATAAAAGCAGTAATACTTTTTCAGCGGTACACATGTTGACCTTCAATGCTGTTCAAAATTTCCAAAATGTTGTCTTCAGAATTTAATTACCTGAGGTACAACAGGGAACACTGTCCTCCTGAAGCCAAGGTGCATAATATCCAATTTATTTTGGTTCCTAAGGCAAAAAAACAAAAAAAAAAAACAAAAACAAAAACAAAAACAAAAAAAAAACAACAAAAAAACACCCAACCCATATTAGATAGATAGCAATTACCTTTTATGACACTGAAAATCATCTCCTTCAGGAAGCCATCTGATTCCCCGTAGTAGGGCCAGTCCTGAGCTTGGTTCTTATTTAACAGATGATTCTGAAACAAACAAAAAATAGCCAAAACTCAGCCCTTCAATATTTCTTACACCTGAGTTGCATAATATTTTTTTATTAGGACCAATGTTGCAAAAGTAGTAAAGATTTCAAGTTCTCCAGAACTCTTAATCGAACAAGATGGTTTTAAAAAGAAGGTAGTATTGGAGATGAAATGAGAAGTTCAAAAATGTTACCCGGACCTTTGACTATAATAATAATAATAATATAATTATTTATTTATTTGTAATTGTATACCGCCCTCTGGCACCAATCCGGGCGGTTAACAACAGTTAAAATAAAATATGACAATTAAAACACTTTCTCCCTCCCCCCCTTAAGACAGTATTAAACAGTATAACATATTAAAACACAATGTCAAATGCCATAAAACAACAATTAAAAACTAAAAACCTGATATTAGTATTTCTGTAGCTGCAGATGGGAACGGCAGGTTTAATAAGAATGCGGCATTAAAAATATCAGTTGTGTTAGTTGTTTTTTAAATTTATTTTTATCTACTTTCTAATTTCTGTGCCATCTTTCTTGTAGAGTTCCGGAGAACTTAAAAACTCAGGCCATTTTAGTGGCATTTTACTGTCCCTAATATAAAGGAAGAGGCACTAGGGATCACACTGCAAACATATGAGGGCTAATAGAGCGCACGAAAAGAAAATCAGCATGTGCTTTATAGACTACAGCAAAGCCTTTGACTGCATAGATCATGAAAGGCTATGGAACGCCTGTAACTACTACTGGCTGTGGGGTGGGATTGTGTACTCTTCGGCCCGGTGTTTCCATCTCTTCAAACAGCACACCACCAAGGCCACATGCTTTTTCAATTAATTTGTATTAACCACAAAGTCTGTATTCACTCTCAAAAATAGATTTAATTCATCCAGCATAAATACTTGAAGGTCTTCTACTAACTAATAGTCCACTAACGACCTCCTTCAGCCCTCCAAGATAACAGAAGACAGCTACTCAGACCTGGCATGCCAAAGTAACCTCACTTCCCACTCAAACCTCTCTAAGAATTAGTGTAATCTCCCTCTGACACTGGAGTCCCATGGCCAAAGCATCAGCACTGTGCAGACTAGCCGTTCTTCTCCTAAGTCTAGGAGAAGGGGCTCCCATGCAGAGCTGGAGCTGGCTTCTCTTCTTATCCTTGCCTGTCCCCCTTGTCCCAGCATGACTCTCCCCGTCTCTTCCCTGAAGTCTTCCCTCCTACCGATGGCCGCCTCTCCTTGTCTTGAGGAAGACCTCTCTCAACTTCTCACCCAAGGGGACCTCCACCCTCCCCTCCTCCTTCAGCCCCCCTTCTTCCCTTTCCTCTTCCGCTTTTAAACTCTTTCTTCTTCCAGGCCCCTCCAACTGTCCATTTCTTTCAGTCTCTCTCTCTCCTGTTCCATTCATGTTCCCTGTCTTCCCAGGGACTGAGCTCTTTTCTTCCATCCAGACCTTCCCTGGGTTGTTGAAGGATATCTCATATTGTCAGTCCACACCCCACCTCCCTTCTCACAACAACCTTACAGACATGGGAGTCCCAGTACATCTGATAGTCCTAATGAGAAATCTGTACTTAGGACAAGAGGCCACTGTCAGAACAGAACACGGAGAAACAGAATGGTTTCCAATCGGCAAAGGGGTCAGGCAAGGTTGCATCTTATTACCCTACCTGCTTCATTTATATACTACACATATTGAAAGGAAAGCAGGCGTGGACACAGAAGAAGGAGGATTGAAAATAGGAGGAAGGAATATCAACAATCGAAGATACACAGACAATACCATAATACTAGCAGAAAACCTCACAGACCTGGAACAACTATTAAGGAAGATCAAGGAAGAAAGTGCAAAGTCGGGACTACAGTTGAACATAAAGAAAACAAAAGTAATGATTATGGAGACTGTAGACAAATTCAACCTAGACAATGAAGAAATAGAAGTAGTAAAAGAGTTCTCATAACTGGGATGAAACATTGATAGACACAGGGACAGCAGTTGGGAAATCAGAAGATTAAGAAAGGGGAGGGTGGCTATGAAAGTACTAGAAAAGATCCTAAACTGCTAAGATATACAGTACAACTGAGCATAATAAGTTAGAATCATACAAGCCATTGTTTTCCCTATTACCATGTATGAATGTGAGAACTGGACAATTAAGGAAAAAGATAGGAAGAAAATTCATTTGAGATGTGGTGCTGGAGAAGAGTGTTGAGGATTCCGTGAGCAGCAGATCAAGCCAGAAATCTCCCTGGAAGCCAAGATGACTAAACTGACACTGACATACTTCTGACCCATCATGTGAAGGCACAACTCATTGGAAAAAACAATAATGCTAGGAAAGTAGAAATAGAGGAGGGGTGCATGCTAGATGGATGGACTCTATTAAAGAGGTCACAGGTATGACTTTGCAGGAATTAAGCAGAGCATTGGAGGACAGGGAATCTCGGAGATGTCTCATCAACAGAGTCACCATGGGTCAAAATTGACTCAAGGGCAGTTAACAACAAGAACAAAATATAAAGAAAAGTATTGCCTAATGTTATTTTTTACTTATTGACCACACAGCTACTTTGGTTTTAATACTACTGTACTTCATATTATTACAGCCAGAGCAAGAATGTTTCTAACTGACATGCAGTTTTCTGTTCTCTGGAAAGCTCCAATGGGAACAGAAAAAATCTTCTCTTATTTTATCAAGTCATCAAAAAAGCCAGAATTTGAAGAGAGGATGGGAAGAATGTAATGAAGCTAGCCCAGGCCTTTTGATGTAAGGGTGGGAGTTAGAGATCATTGATTGAAAGACAAGATTTTCCTCAAAGGCACTGGGAAATACTCTGTATTTCTGTTGCTTTCTCACACAGAACAAAGGTGAAAGAATCTTTAAGGTAGAGTTATTACAACATCTGTTAACTTTTGATAGTTGAAGATCAGAAGTTAAAACAGAAACATACATAGCTCAGCCATAAGAAGTGCTTTACTGTTTTAGACTGTAGTCCCACATGCTCCCAGCATCCTGGTGCTAGTTGGGGGATTCTGGAATTGTTAGTTTTCCAAGTCCTGGTTTAGAGCTATGGTGCTTCTAAACATGGCATTTCCATTTGATTTTCTTAAATGTCTGCTGTTGTGACCAGGATCAGTCCAAGATATTTTGTTGGCTAAAGCAGAGTAATAAATGGTGGTCCCTTCTCTCCCTTCAAGAAACGTGGTTCCCCAGACTGGCCATTTTATTTTTATGGCACCAAAGGAAGAAAATCACAAAAAAACCTCTTCCATTTTTCCCTGACAGTAAAAATGCAATAAAATCAGCTGCTTGAGGTTACTGCTTCAATCTGCCTAATGGTAAGGCTGATGTTTCTAGTAGAAGTTTGTTTAGGACCTGTTTTGACGTCAAGGGCTGGAACAGATGGCCCCGAAGGGGCAGCTTGAAGCAGCCCCTGCCTAAGACGGGTTGGGGCCATGGCAATCACATGCTGTGGCCCCAATCTGCCTTGAACCTGGGCCAAATAGGAACAGGAAAGAGCCACCTTTCTTGACCCCGCTGCAGCCCCAAGGCATCTTGAAAATGCTCCAGTGGCGTGTGGCATGTAAACTGCTGGGACGTCTTAAAGCTACCTGTGTTTGGGTGGTCAGGTAGCTTCCAGATGTCTTTGGAGCATGCAGCATATAAACGTCGTGCTCCCAAGACACTCGGAAGTGGGCTTTAAAAGGCCATCTGTTTCGGCCCAAAAACATCCTCAGCCATCTTTTCATGTGGCAGTGAATTCTGTAAGTGAGCTTTACCTACTTTGAGTCCTTCACAGATATTTCAAGCTATTTTCAAGCACTGTTTTGATATAGAATGCACAGGTGCTTGTCCTGCCCTTCATGTATATGCACTGAGCAGCACAGTTATCTGCGAGCTGAGGTTGGCTGGGTAATGTTGAGATTTGAGACAACAGTGCAGCCATCCTATTGCTAATGTTTGTTCCATCATTTGATATCAATATTTTTGGCATTGCCTTGACCCTTTCAGGTAAGAAATGTTTAGGTGCTATTCCTTTGGGTTAAACATGTGCAAATCTACAGCGCTATATAAATAATAATAATAATAATAATAATAATAATAACAACAACAACAACAACAACAATATCTGACATCACTCTCTGCATACAATTCTGGTTTGTTATAAGCACTGTCTTATTGATTAGCCTCATCACACTGTCTGAGTACTGCTGGCTTGGAATGTGTTCATCATCTTCTACAACTTCTTCCATGCTTGGCCTTTCACTTTCATCAACATATTTGATGGATTCTATTAAGGATGTCCTGCAAATTCATACCCATGAGGTCCTTAGTACAGTGCATCTGTCTAACATGCAATCTTCCTTTCTTTCTACATGCCTCCATCTTTCCTAGTATTATTGTCTTTTCCAACAAGTTGTGCCTTCTCATAATGTGGCCAGAGTCCTATAGACTCCTTAATCATCTTGGCTTTCAGGTTTGATCTTTTCTAGGACCCATGTTTGTCCTTTTTGCTGTCCTCAGCACTCCTCTTTAGCACCACATCTGAAATGAATTTATTTTCTTCTTAGCCTCTTTCTTCACTGTCTAGCTCTCACACTTGTATACAGTGGCTTCTACAATTTTTGGTTTTGTGCTCGGTTGTATATCTTTACTCTTTAGGATCTTTTCTAGTTCTTTTTTAGTTGCCCTTTCCATTCCTGGTCTTCTTCTGATTTCTTGATTCTGATCAATGTTTGATCCAAGCTACAGGAACTCTTTTACTATTTCAATTTCCTCATTGCCTAGTTGAATTTGTGTAGATAACTGGGGTCATTACAGTATTTTTGTTTTCTTTATGTTTAACAGTAATCCTGCCTTTACAATTTCTTCCTTGATCTTCCTTAGTAGTTGTTCCATGCCTGTGATGTTTTCTGCTAGTAGTATGGTGTCATCAGCATTTACTACTGTGCATATTGTGTCCATCTTGGTGTTTCTAAGATTCTGTGCCCTTTGTACCCCTGAACATATCATCAATATCTGTTCTTCAATTCTTTTGTTCTGTTTAGTTCTCTTCTCTATAGACTTAGGCTTTGGAACTGAACTCTGTAATAATCCCTTCTGAGATGCCTTCTTGTCACAGTTCATACAGTGTATTCTTGGTTTGGTTGAAATCTGTTCTGAAGGTTTATAATTGTTGAGATTGTTTCCTCAGCACTTATTGTGCAGTCCTCAATCTAGGAGCATAACATTTCCACAGTTTTCCCCCTCCTTTCTCTTCCATTCTGTCTCAGAATATATGGCATTAAAGTTTTCTAAAGAGTTATGTGTCTTTGGATTTTTCAGTAAAAGCCATTTTTTATTGATGACCTTCATGACTTAATTGGCCAAAAATCAGTAGGAAAAATGTTCCTGTTTCAGAGCACATTCCATTAATGTTACATAACACAACCCTTTTACTGGGCCAGTTGGTATTAATTAAATTGGAAATCTCAAGCAATTTTGTCAAATCCTTTTTTACCCCTTTTGTTTTCCCTCAAACACTGTAATATCTTTATTCAACGCAATACACACACACATAAAGAAATGTTAAGGTTTTGTACATTTATGCATACAAAAGAGTAATGTTTGGTATGCCTACACCTTTTCCAATTATCCATTCTGCTTTCACATATGGGATTAATTATACAAGACAAATGGTTACATGAACATTCACTTCTTTCTGTGAGATTGTTTTTGTTATGATTTCCAGTTTCATGTTAGTTGTTTGAATATCTGGTACACTCTATCAATTCCAGTGTAACCCAGTCACTTCCAATATAGCTCTGTGTGCGCGTGTGTATATATATAAGAGAGAGAGAGAGATTCATTTTTAATTTAATCTGTTTTCTTTGAGAGATTTGTTTTTCTTTTGTGCTGTGGGACAAAGGATTGTTGCACACGTACTGTTATCTAAAAACAAGCTGAATACTATTTATTTCAGCAGGTATAACAACTTTGTGCTTGTTGCTTAACCACACATCTTATGTTCTCCATTCAGGTGCAGCCCAATCTATCTATATATATATATAAGAGACTGGACATTCATTCATTTCTGTAGATAGAAGAACACAGTCCTTGTTATATAACAATTTTTTTCAAGTTTTACATTGAAATTCTATCAGTTTTTCCTTGATGGTTTACTTGAAAAAAGGAAGAAAAGGGATAAAGGTTTTCAGCTTAATGGCACTCATTACGCTGCTTTCCTGTACATATTGTGTTTTCCTCTTAGGAGAAGAATTTCTTTGGGAATGAATGTATAAAATCTCCTTTGATGGACTCATTCAGCCTCAGAGGCATTTACAGTTTGATCTGCTACCCAACATAGAGTGTGGTTCTTCTTCAAAGGCCTCAGTTGGCAGGGAGTTCATGTGGGAGCAGAAGATCATTTTATATAATTTGATAACATACTTTCAGCATTCTTAGAGGTATAGCTGTTGACAGAGCATGCCCTGAAGATCCCTTTTCTATGATGCGCTTCTTTTCTTTAATTTGTTTTAGCTAGTGATGGTCCTGTTAGCATTGGCCAAGTTACTCAGATGCAGGCCAGAGTATCCTGCCCCTAGAGCTGCCACATCCACCCCCATTGCCTTAGCCCTCAGTTCTGACACAAGATGGCAGTTCACATGGATGGCAGTTTTGTCACTTGGTGCAGCTTCTGCTGCGGCAAGTTGCTCACACCTCATTGTGTCCTTAGAGTGAAGTAATGTTTGGCCGCTGCAGCTGCAACAGGTGCCACATCCCGACGCCTGTATGAACAGCTGCCTGGCATCAGAACAGAAGGTTCCAGATCTTGAGTGAGTTTTTAAAATCTATGTTAATAGTGTACTCTGAGTTTGGTGCTGAACGGCCTGGACATTGTCCAGACTCTTTGCACAAAATTCAGGGATTATGTCCTGTGTTGTCCAGTCTCCCCTCCAAGAGAACGGAATATTTGGCCCATGCAGTCATCCTTAATGCTGCTTTCCTGTAAGCGGCCTTCTATATTGGCCAACATTTTTAATTTAGTTTATTTTGTATTTAAGGTATTGCTTTGTCTTCTTGAAGATATCTGTTCATATTTTCTTTGCTGTGCAAATATTTTATTGATTAATTGCATAATTTGCTTTCATTTCTTTGTTTTATTCCTTATTGTACACCCCCCCACCCCCCCGGTATGCTGCTTTGATGACTCCTTTTTGGTTGGAAAAGCAAGTACACTTTCTCTCTCTTCCACTATCCACCCAGCAGATGTGAACATAAGACTGTTTTGACATCTGGGTAAATACTGTAGCTTAAATCTAGTTGTTAGTTCCCATTAGAGTAGACCAATTATATGAGTGAGACGTATGTAACTTGCCATTCAGCAGTTGGTCAGATGGGTCTACTTTCATTGGAACTAGCAAATGGATCTAGGCCTTTCTAAACAATATGGGTGGCTATGGCCATTGGGTCTGGTAAGGCAGAAAACAGGTGACCAAGAGGTCACCATAAAAACACTTAAGTATTGTAGTTCGGTTCCTTAACATTGAACATTTTCTTGAGCTTAAGAATTGTCCCTAATCTTGCTTCAGCAAGCTTGTATGCGGTCACACTTGTCAAGTCTGAAATAAGGTATGGCCCCACCACACTTTCCAGCCCTCCTTGTCTTCCAATTAAGACACATTAAGGTGAGAAAGAGCAGTATTAGGGATAGAGAAGTACTGTAGGCACATGCCACATTTGGTAGCATGCCCCTTTTGCTTCACATAGACAAGCACAGAAAGACAGATTACTCAAGACTCACTTTTCAACGCCTGGAGATGCCAGTGGATGACTGCCTTCTTATACCTCTGGAAGGTGAACTGAGGCTTTCTCTCTCTCTCTCTCTCTCTCTCTCTCTCTTTTCCTTCTTACCTGTTGCACGTAAGTGAAGTTAATCTGATGTTCTTAATCACTTTCTTGTTCAAGTTCAAAGAGCGTCGCTGAAAAGTATTTTCTTCAAAGCAGAGAATGCTCACTCTAGTTCCCTGGCTGCTATTGGGACTCCCTCTGTAATTTTCAGTTACTTCACTGTCTCTGTAAAAGATGTCTCCAGAGTTTCGAGGAATTGCTTTTCCTGAAGTGTACATAGTGTGTTGCCAGGACATTTGAGGGTCCTTCAGAACTCACACAGAAGCATGACTTCCATCTCTTCTTATAAGATGCTGAGCAGTCCTGAATTATAGAGATAAGGTAAAGCTGCAAAATGGCATATTTGGTATACTTTGTATTACCTCATCCTGCCATGCAACACTGCAGCAGTCTTACTTTGAGAGGAGCGGAGATAAGAAGCTCAGGTAACAAAAATGTCTTTGAAGCAGTGTGCTCAATTGCACTTTGCATGCTATATCAGCCTAATAGACTAAGCTTCTCTTTTCATTGACTTTATGCAGACAAGTTAAGAATACTCAGATTTAAATTCTACTGAGTTCAGGTGAGTTTACTTCAAGATAAGTAGATAATAAATTAGAATATTAAAGAGGGAAGATCCACCATGTAATTACATGAATACTGAAGTAAATTACTTACAATCACATCAAATTTTGCTTTGGAGGAGAGATTTTTTTAGACCCTGAGTTGGGCCTCCAGATATTGCTGGATCTGTATTCAGTATTGTGCCATGTCAGTTGTTACCATCTTTTAACATTTGCTCAAGATCTGTTCTCTGGTAATAGTACAGTTTCTATCAAATTATTCTTACATATCTAGAAGTAAGTTTACATTAATGAGTTCATGGACAAATGTATGAATTGTGGACAAATGTATGAATTTATTCCTTATTTTAATTGAATGGCATAGAATGCTTGCTGTTGCATATGCTTTAATTGTTTAATATATATTTAATGAATGTATATTACATATATAATATAATTATATGTGATACAGGTGATGCCATTTAGTATACTTGTTTTGGGGGATTTGACAAATCTGCCATTGATCCAATCATGTTCATATCACCTTAAAATTTAATTTAATGCAACATTTGACATACATTGAAATTTTCCAGAAAACATTTGGGATACATGAGAAAACCAGGGAGCACTGTTGGTGCAGTGATTAAATGCCAGTACTGCAGCCACTCACTCACAAACCACAAGGTTGTGAGTTCAATCCCAGCCAGGGGCTCAGGGTTGGCTCAGCCTGGCATACTTCCAAGGTTGCTAAAATGAGTACCTAGCTTGTTGGGGGAAATTAGCTTACAGTTGTAAACTGCTTAGAGACTGCTTAGTATATAAATGAAGCTGCTATTGCTAAAACCTATTGTTGGTGGGGGAATGAAAATGAACAAGTTTATTTAAAATAATTAAGTCTCTAGAGGCTACAGCACAGTGTGGATTTAAGTTTTCTTATGCCATGGTATTATCTGGATAATGCCAATTAATCTCCTTGAGTGTGTGGAGGGTCTTGTTTTATGGCAGATGATTGGAGACTATTGTGAGCAAAAGCATTGCTGTATGGATTGTCAACACAGATAATTTTGCCATATATATTGTTGTACAGAGCAGGTGGACAATACTGTACCTTAGAAAAGGTGGTGGCAGAGAACCACCGCCGCTACCACCAGCATCAGGCAAAAGGAAAGGCCTTAGTGGGAAGAATACCATGGGCAACAGTGTCCAAGGAAGTATATAGGCACTGATCACAAAAGTTGCTCATATCTAACACCTCCATGCCTCACATATCATGGCTTCATGCATGGGCTATGATATGTTCCTGAGAATATATCTTCATTTTGGCTTTTGTAAGTAAATAACTGCCATTCTGTCCTAAAAGAAAAATTAAAGTACTGTATTACTCTTTAAGGGTGCTAAACCTGCCCTGGCCTCCAACCTTGGACCTAGCGGCCTAATAATAAGCAGTCTTTTTTCTTGAAACACACATTGCTCATCTTCACAGTGGCAATATTATTTTTGTCATGCATATAATGCCACACCTGTATGTAGTGTGCTGTAATGAATAAAGGACAACCCCCTTCTACCAGTTGTTTTTTAGTGTTCTCATATGATATCCATTAAGAAATCTCCATAGTTTAGGATTAAGCTCTTTCAGTAACCCTAATCAGAACGATTCCACTTTGGTGTGCTTGAGATTCATAAGTACATCTGGTGGCCAGGCTGGGGTGCTGTTTTTTATTAACACCTCCAACTAAGCTGTTATGAAGATGTCTCATGTATTCTAGTTGCCCTCATTTCAGTTCTAAGTTATTTAGAAAGTAAACTTTAAAAAAAAAAGGATGGATTGTGGAAGAATATTATGCTAAGGATAAGGAGACATGAATGGAGGCTACTAAGCAACTTTCTGACAGCTAGTCAGCCTTGCAGGAGAAGATCCCTGGAGTTAAGGATACAGGATTCATGTTTCAACTGTTGTTGCAGTGTCTGGATTTGCCTTGGGTGAGAAGCAGATTTGTTGACTCTGCAGCATGGGAAAGAGCCTACCACAGATTTACTGCAGACATGCCTTAGCCTTCCCCTCTTTCCAAGTGTTATGAAAAGAGTTTTTAAAATGTTTGGCTTGGCCCCTCTGCCACACAATAAATTGTTATCTGAAACAATACAGAACAAAGGAGGAAAAAAGTCATAAATACATATCAGGAAATGCAAAGCCCCATTTTGGTGAGTGGAGCCGCAAGGGCATTGGGTTTCATTGACTTGAGTCTCTGTGGAAAGCAGTCTGCCCCACAGGAAGGCCCTGCATTCCTGTCCTTTCTGTGAACCTGCCTGAAAGGAATACAGGAGTTATTGGGTAATCAAGGCTTGTCAGCACCTTGGTTATGCAGCATGGTTCAATCCGATAATGTGAATGGAACCAGTAATAGCACTGATGAAAAGCACGCTGGTTTGAAAAGGGCCTTGAATGATTTTTTTGTTCATTTTCTGTTTACATGTAATGTGTTATTGATGTCATTACCTTATAACACAGCTGCTTGTTTCATAGAAAAACTGAGAATTAGTCATTATTTCTTTAAAGAGAGAGAGAGAAAGTGAATGAGAGAGGGGGGAGAGAAAAAGAGAGGGAGAGGAGAAGCAGGGGGGAAGAAAGAAAGAAACCCTGTTACGTGAAGAAAATTGCATTCGAATGCCGCAACTGAAACATATTGATTTTCTGGCACAGACTTTTTAGATTAAAAATGCCAATGCTAAATCCTTTCATGACCTATAGTTCATATGAAGTTCACGTGTCATTTACTATTATTCTGGAAAAAAGCAGAATCTTTAATGAAAACATAGTTGGGAGGAAAGTCTTGACTTGCTAGCATTTGCATGCCACTGTCATAATGCATGGCTGTGAGCTGAACATGCTGAGGCTATGTCTCAAATACTTTGTTTTAAATTGCAGCCCATTTTTCTTTGATAATTGCTTGGGTATCTTTGTTTTATTATCAGCTTGATCTTCAGACCTCTTAATTTTCAAACTTCATTCACTCTTGTTCATTGATTGCATGGGGGGAACAAACCCTAGGAAATTCATAGTCAGCAGGCGACATGAAGGTACATGCATACTCATCTCTCGTGCAAAAGTGGCTAGATCTTGATTTTCATCCACATGTAAGTTTAATTCGTACCACAGCAGAAATTCCCAAATTCTGTAATGGGCTCTCCAGCAATTTATGCACCAGCTGAGAGGCTGCTAGAATATTTGCTTGTTGGTGTGTATGTGTTCAAGAGGGAGATTATCTCTTTGTAAAGCACAAGAAAGCAAATTGGATGTTCGTCACCTACAGATTATTCAAATGTGTGAATGTTTGGGTATGTTCTTTCAACTCATATCGAGAACTTTCCATAAAGAAATCCATGCAAATAAAAAATGTTTTATTATGAAGGGACTCCCTACATGTACACTGTTCTATATGTGCACTGGAGCCCTCATATGCAACATTGATGGTGACAATTTGTCTTCAATAATAATCTTATGTGGTTATACCAGCAGTCCAGATTTCTGAGGACTACGTCTCTCTGGGTATTGGATAAATTTGGGGAATGCTTATTTACATAATGTTAATTCTCTAAAATGAGTTACCAGAGCATTCTTTATTCATATATCCTGAGTAACTCAATTCATAGTTTATGCATAGAATGATGTAATATCTTGAAAAATGAATATTTCCTTATATATTAAAACATGGCATATTTTTTCACTTCTGCTTTCTAACCATCATTCTGTGATTTAGAGACATATTAAAATTTTATAATATCTGGACTATTTTGGCTAATAGTTTTTTTATATTTTTGATTATCACCTTTTTCTAAATAAAAGGGGGTAGAGGAACAATACTTGCATTTGGGATGGAAAATGTCTTTTTCAGGCTGAGTAACTTTTTGGCATGCAATTACTCATATTTCTTTGCCATTTTTAGATTAGTCTGCAATTTAAAAAATCCAAATTCTATATTTAAATAAATAGTTTAATACATATTTAAATGTATGTATTTTCTCAGACATTTTAACAATCTTGAAATGTAAAACAGCATTCAAAGAAGTGAAAAATGCAGGCAATAGCCAGGTTCTGGTCTGTACAATAGTCTGAGAAGTGTGATTTAGGTAATTTTCCATAGAAATTCACAGAACTTGAATTCCTAAAGTATCCATAAATATACAGTCAGCCCTTCACGTTTGCGGCTTTGACTTTTGGAAATTTGATTATTCATGGATTTGATTATGATGATCTCTAGGAATCTATGGCCCGGTACATACCAGCCCTTTGCGTCATGGTGACGTGCCAGGGTTGCCTCGGGGTGGTGCATGCACATGCCCCGCAACCCTAACATGTGATGAGGACATCGCAGCTGCGCAGCACCATGCACACGGCACGCACAGCTATGATGTTGCAGCAGTGAAGTGTCCAAACAGTGCTGCACAGCTGCAACGCCATTGCGACATCTCTGGTGGTTTGTGGCAGTGCAATTGTGCTGCAAAAAGGAGATGCTTCCATGCACTCCTTTCTTGCTGCACAGCAGCGTTGGCCAATTTGGTTGCTGCAGCACTGCTGCAGAGCAAGGAGAGGCGCCTCCCCGGTGCCTCTTTTTGGCGCTCTATACAGCACCTATGTGTCCTCCAGCATGATTCTACCAGAGAGTTGTGCTGCAGGACCTAGAGGATTCCTAGAGAAAACACTTCTCTAAGCATTTATAGGTCCTCCAGTGCGATTCTGTGGTCAGCGTCCAGTGGATGTTGATTATAGAGCTGCACTGGAGGACTTAGATAAAAAGAAATAGTGTTATTGTTTTTAATTTGTATTTTTCCTCACTTTCACGGGGGTCCTGTGCCCCTAACAGCAGCAAATGTGGAGTCCACTGGGTTGCTTTAGTCAATTTGCTTGATAAATATTATCATATCTGTTGGAAGAAACTTATGCATTCTCTTTCCCCTCATTATATAGATAGGGTTTCCTATTTAGGTCTCTCTCTCTCTCTTTAAGGCAAACTGTTTCTGTCTCAAGATCCTAAACTGTTAATAAGTCATATTAGCATTCCAATAAAAAAGAGTTGTATGCTAATAAAAGAAGTTAGGATTTTGTTGAGCTATAGTGTTTTAAGTAAGCAAAGGGAAATTTTTGTCATCCCTTTACTTTTCTCTATGCCTATCAAATAAAGTTTACCTTTACTCATTTTGCTTCTTGTTCTTTAACCTTATCCTAGCAGATGGGATACTTAATAACCAGGAGTCTTGTCTTGATGCAGAACTCACACGGTTTTTAAGGAGTTCATTTCTGAAGTTTTATTTTAAGTACCTCTTAAAGAAGGCCTTACGATCACCTGTAGGCTGAAGTACTTCAGACTTTGCAACTAATAAATAGACCACCTTTTGAATTAGGATGCTCTTTTGAGCATCTTCAGATATGTCTCTTCTTTCTTGTGTGGATCACATTGTTAAGGACACCACTCTCACCTGAAGAATTTTAAAAAGTGTTAACAGCATTTCAGCTGCTTGCATGTCCACTTTATAAAAAAAAAAAAGACAAAAAATGGGGCCAAAAACATCTCTCAACAAATGTATCCCTTTTCATTGGCTATTTTTGTCCTACACAATATAATGTTTTGGGTCAAAAAAGTTCCATGACAATAAAAAGAAAAAAATCCATGTCTCAGGACACTACCACTCCAGAACATCAGTGATCCTGAAGAGATGTGTACTCTCAACTACTTGAGGTTTAGCAACAGGGGAATGCGAGTGCTATATAAAGTTGTTGGTAAACTGACATCTTATCAGGATATATGGACTGTGTTTGTTGACAAGTTTCAAATATGGTGTGCTCGGGAATGGATGTAACCAATGAGGAATAGCTTGTTGAGTTCAGAGGTAAATGTCAATTGTGTGTCCATGGATGAGTTTACTCTGCCAAATAAAGACCAGAAGACAGTTTTTTGGAATAACAATGGCCACCACTATTTATTGATTACAGCTACACTTAGTTGTAACATGCATGGGCACGGAGAACAGAAGTGGGGCAATGGAGACCTGCCTGGATGGAGATCCTTCCAGGCAAGGACCCATGTGCCTCACCTTGAGTGTGCCAGAAACGTGCCAGCCCCTGCCCGGGCCAGCCATTTCCACTGCACTCCCCATCCCAAATCCCATAATAGGATCTCCTGTCTATACCCTTTCCAGGGTACTGACTCCCTTCATGGATCCCAACCCACATAGTTGTGACACAAGTGTGCACATTGAATCACCATAACCTCAGCCAATTAAAACGAGAGAAGGAGGGTGAGCTAGAGCCCGAAAATAACTGACCCGGGCTGACGGACTGTATGGCAATTTATGCCGCTCTGCCCAATCTGAGTGTAGACTACAGGAAGTTTCACAGTTTCGGTTTTAATTGCTTTTGTCTTGTGTATGTGTGTGTGAAAGAGAGACAGAATCAGTAGTATTTTGGGGGGAGACACAGTTATTTAGATAGGATGCATTCTGTCTCGTCAGTTGCAGAGCTGTTGTTTAGAACACAAGAAACTAAATTTACCGCAGTTAAAATGGGGTCAGTATGGAGAATAAATTTTGATAAAACATTTGTAACATATTGTTAAGTGTTCTAAGCTGTGTTTTAACAGGGAGAGGTTCTTGAAATGTTTGGGTTTAAAAACAAATTAGGACTTCCTTCACTCCACTTCTCCTCCATCTGACTTCTTTTTTAAGTCAAATTATCAAGAGCTTTTGTCACACAAGAGGAAAGTACTGTAAGTGTAAAAGTAAAAAACAAAACAAAAACTTGTGTTTAAATCATTACGCTGAACCTTGATATTGCATGACTTGTCAGGCCAGGAGGCAAAGGTGATATTTCACCAGAAAGACACATTTCTTTATTTTGGCTGAATTCTATAGTGTTTCTCAGTGTCCAGCTCATTGGTGGGGGAAGTTATAATTCCCTCAGCATATTTGGATTGAAAGCTGATGGTTCCAGGTTATAAGGCAAAGCAAATACAACGAGAAGACCCAGAATAAGTTCCAACTGATCAAATCTATTCATAGAAGAGAGGGGTTAATGGTCAAGAGTACATGGTGAGGCATTCAGCCATGCATGAGAGACAGAACTAGTCACATGGTTCTACAGTTCATAACACAAGTTCTCAGGGAAACAACATTTCCACCATCCTAGTTCTTATTTGGAAATTCCAGACGTTGCTTGTACATCTTGTTATCTGAACATCTCTCTATATGGGTCAGAATGTCTCCAGGAAAGGCATGATCAACATCAGTAAATATCCAATTGTTAAATAAACACAGAGCTCTCATTGATACATAGCTGGAATCCTACTGTTTAGAGCCCTCTTGGGGATCTGTATTTGTCTCATGACACTTACAGAATGTCACTGTTTATTTTCCATAGAAATGTTTTATTTGTTAAACAGTATCTCTTAAGTACAGTGCATTTGCTTTGTCAAGTAAAACACACAAAGAGCTGAGTAAGCTTTCATCTTTGTGCTACGAAGAGAAAATAAATGCATACCTCTAACACATTATTCAATGATTAGCAGAACCGGATGGTTTAAGATCAGAGTAAATACTATTTCAAGTTGGTTAAAGAAAATGGAATGTAAGGCTTTAACAGACATGCCTATGATAAGTAATGTCACAAATTGACCTGCTTGAACCTGAGTTGACTCATGTCCACTCAGCTTAAAAAGCAAAAAGTACTCAATTTGGAGACAGAAGTTGGTTTCTGTATAGAAAAGACGTAAGCAGTGGCAAGATAGTTGTTTTCCACAGTATCTCTCCTTTTTTTAGTTTTGTTTAATACATAGGAATAAGTGAAAGTAACAAAACAAGTGTAATAAAATAAACAAAATTTGGTAAACTCACACAATGAATTTGAAATACAGGGTTAAAAATCCTAAATTTCAAATGCAAATACAATATTGATAATGAAATAAGTGAGCTTCTGATACTGTTAGGGATATGTAGTTTTTGCAGGCAGCTTTGGCAATCTTTAAGATATATGTACAGCAGACTGCATCTGTTCTAAACTGGTTCCTGTTTCTTCTGATTAAGGGATCTCTTGATTAAGGAGCTGTGCCAAAAAACCTCAACAATGGTCTTTCTAATAATGAATGATGGATGTGTTGTTGTGTGCCTTCAAGTCATTTCTGACTTATGGCAACCCTAAGGCAAACCAGTGTGTCGCAAGATTTGCTCACAAGGAGTTTCCCTTTGCCTTCCTCTAAGGCTGAGAGAGTGTGACTTGCCTTAGGTAACCTAGTAGTTTTCCAGGGCTGAGGGGGTATTCAAATCCTGGTCTTCCTGACTCCAGTGCTCAAACCACTACACCATGCTGACTATCACTGAATGGTTAGTGTTAAACAGAAAGCATGTCTTTCAGAGACATGACAACTAATCAGTATTAGATTCTGTAGTCAGTACTAGCTACTACAGAATGATACTAGCTGAAGATAGATTCTAATATTTCTGCAGTATATTCTACATTCTGGGGCACCAGTGGTTTGAGGTGCCTTCTTAACAGAAAAGAATGTGAGGAAATGCATGATTTGTCTCTAAAAATAAGGAAACCTACTTAATTTTTATTTATGGGCTTTGGGGCAGTTGGCTAATAAACCTCATTGGCTGATATGGGAGCCAATATTTGAAAAATCATGGTGATTCAGAGGCTTGAGATTTACACAAAGTGATACTTCCTGTATCTCACCAAAGGAAATGAACTATTTTGGCAATCGTGTCACTTAAAAGCCTTTTTGTACTTGTGATATATTTGATATGATGTGATATGATGTGAACCGCTTTGATCATGTTGGAAAAGTGGTATATAAATAAAGCTTTTATTATTATTATATATTAATATCTTTGACTTGATATGGAAGTAGGGATTAAGATATTGTTAGAGAAGAACGGGAACTATAATGTATGATTTGAAGGAAAGGAATCCCCTTCCCCCAGGTAAACTTGATTATTTGGATTATGTAATTACTGGATGAGGAACAAATTACATAATCCAATAATGAAGTTTATTGGTAAAAATGCTGCCTGTTAAGGAAGCATTTAAGTTAGTAACTCATAAAAAAAAGAAAAATAAATAAAATATTTTTCACTACTACAACATTACTATAGTTTATTAACACAACTTCTCACACTGTGTTGGTGGTATACAGCCCTGCTCAACAGAAACAAAGAATTATATTCAATACATAAAGACAACAAAAGTAAGCAAGGTATGCATTAAATCCTAGAACATTTCTTTCAATAAATATGTACATGCTTCACTAGGAAATATTAAACAGTCAGGATACTGTCTGTAAAAGAACCATTTTGTATCCATCAGTGACCTAATATTTGTTAATAACCCCACATAAGCTTGTAAATCTCTTGCTTATATGTACAAACTGATGATGTATGTGACACAAATTGATTCAATGGGGCATAAGTATGATCGTGATCATGCTTATGTACCAATTTCAAGAATAAATGTCAACTGGAAAATTGATTATTTATTTTCTTAATGGCTTAGGTTGAGTCCATTATGTATATTATACTGATATTCAGATTAAATTATTCTTGAAAACAGTATCCTTTGTTGTAACAAAGAGTAGTGGAATTAATGCTGATACCATAGATTTCTGCATTTCTCCATGAATACACTGTTTTGATTTGTATCGCTTGAAGTGTGCTTGGTCAAAGGTTATCCACTTAAGATGCCACTAAGATCCACTTTTTCTCTCTCAATTCCATTTTATAGGACTTGATCACTTCGGATCTCTTTCTAATACTTTCCTCATACAATGCTTATGAAGAAATACTAAAGTGCAAAAAAATAATGCTGAATAATAAAGTTGCCCAAGCCATTGTATTCCCCATTACCATGTACAGATGTGAGAGCTGGACAGTGAAGAAAGCAGATAGAAAGAAAATCTGAGAAAAGCTGGAGAAGATTGCTAAGGATACTGTGGATGGCCAAAAAGACAAATAAATGGGTCCTTGAACAGATCAAGCCTGGACTCTTCCGGGAAGCCAGGATGAATAAATTGAGGCTGTCATACTTTGGCCACATCATGAGGAGGCATGACACATTAGGAAAGATAATAATGCCAGGAAAGGTAGACAGCAGTGGAAAGAGAGGAAGACCACATGCCAGATGGCTACATTAAATCAGGGTGGCCATGCACCTAACCTGCAGGACCTGAGCAAAGCAGTAGAAGTGCAGGGGTCTTGTCGATGTCTCATTCACATGGTCACCATGAGTCAAGGTCAACTTGAGGCCAGTTAACAACAACAACAACAAACCACTGATTTTACTTCATTATTACAGTATGACAATTTAGTTTATTGCAAGGTTTAATTTTTTAAAAAAAATTCAACCAGTAAATAGTAAGGGAAGCTTAGGGCCAAAAGAGATGGGCCAAAAGGAACAGCTTCTGGCCACTTTGGGAGTGTGGTGTTCAGATGACCCACACTGCCAAAGCGGCCAGAAGTCACTCTGAGGCTGCCAAAGGTGTCCTGAAGCCACTGAGAAAAAGAGCAGTAAAAAATCCACTCCTGCCAGCGGACTGTTTGAGATTCCAGTAGCAGCCCACTTTGAGAGTGGACTGTGCAAACACCACGGTCCCAGGCCAATTGTAGGCCGATCATGGCTGGAGCAGCCAGGAGCTGCTCTTTGCCACCAATTTGAGTCACCTCTTAGAAGACAGTGGATGTCTTTGCAAACTAGTAGTTCTCCTGTGTTCTCCACCGGACATCACATAGAGGCTCGTCCTGTTTTTATGAAACTGACTTGACAGACTCAACCCTGCAACGTTTTGCTGCTATCTATGTGGAAACTAGTAAGCTAAAGAAAGGAGAAATAGGGAGATGAGATTATAAAAGCGTAACGATGGAAAGAGTATGCATTACTACTAATTTTCAAGCTAAGGAAAGGATACCCTAAAACTCAGCCAACCATATTAGGAACAGTATTTCTCCAGTATCGTCACCTGAGATTCACACATCCCAAAGTGTGCTGAGGAATTATCCTGCACAAAAATACCTTTGATTTTTCTGTGCGATAACTGCAAATTTTTGCACAGATGATATGCTTTCTTAATAGGCAATAGTGTTTTCTGTGTGGAAAGCACTGCCTCCTATGCACAAAAGATATTTTCATCTTTTGAGGGGTTTGTGGAGAGAAAAATCATCTGTATTTTTACCTAAAACAATTACAGTCTGCCCTTGCCTTATGGGGGCATTTGTCCCGGACCCCCTCCCCCCGCGTAAGACAAAAAGTGTGTATGCTCGAGCCCCATTAGATATAATGGGGCTCATGTACACCTCATGGTTGTGCACGTGCGCCACAGGTGCGCGCGCCATTCTCCCGATCCCTTGGCAGCTTCCACATAAGCTGGAAGCCACCTATAATGAGACTGCGTATGTCACAGGCTCACTGTACTCAGAAAACTTTATGATGTTGAAATACAAAGATAATGCCACTCAGCATTTTTACAGCTGGGAGAAAACTATTTAATTTTATTCATTTACAGTATATACTCAGCTATAAGTCAACCTCATGTTTAAGTCGAGGGCAGTTTTTGAGACCAAAATGATGGATTTTGACACCCATGAATAAGTCGAGGGTAAAACATAGGGGCATGTAACAAAGAATGTAAAGTATGTAGCAAAGGAAAACAATGCTAAGGAATTTGCAAACTTCCAGTAGGCATTTTTTTTTTGTGCTTACTCTAAAGGCTGGATGGATGAGCAAATAGAGGGAGATCAGTGCTGATGGATGATGCCCTTACCTTTCACTAGGTCATGGTTTCTTTGTTAAACTATAGTACTTACATTGACCCATGGATAAGTTAACTCAGATTTTGGGGTTAATTTTTGTACCTAAATTTCTAGACTTATACATGAGTATCTACAGTATATCTCACCTTTCTGGCAATAAATAGACTCAGGCAGCTAACAACAACAGTTCAAAATCAGTACAGATTAAAGCTGTACAAAAATGTTGTCTATCTATCTATCTATCTATCTATCTATCTATATGTATATATATGCATACAGTATATGTGTCTGTCTGTCTGTCTGTCTATCTATCTACGATATTTTAAAAGCAAATAAAATTTATAAAGTTAAAACGTTAATATTCATCAGAAAATAACACAAACCGCCAAGTATCACAGTACATCATTAAAATCCCAGCCCATTCATTTTCTAAAAATCAGATGGCACTAGAATGCTTTCATTTGCCAATAGAAAGAGAGCAGAGCCATCTTGTCCCCACCAGAGAAGAAGTTCCAAAGTCTGGGAGCAGTCACCAAGAAGGCCCTGTCCCTTTTATGCACCAAACAAGCCTAAGAATGGCAAAGGGACAGTGATAAGGGCCTCTTCAGAAGATCTTAGCACTCTAATGGGCTCAGAAAGGTAGTTAATAGTCCTTCAAATAATCTGTTCCCAAGTTGTATATGAAAAAAAATAATGGAAATCCTTCCTCCTCATATGCAAAGGAAAGATTTATCTCCCAAGAAAAGATGGAAAAAAGGAAAGCAAGTGTAAGATTTTGGTGGAGTGAATGAGAAATTGGATTTTCAAAATGAATGCTGCTTTTTTGGTGTTGTTGTTGATCACAAGCTCGAAACAGGGATAAACAGAATGAGTGGGAATAAAATCATCATTATTACATCTGTTTTAGTGGTGTTTTGTGTCATTTTTTATTTTATTAATTTGAGACTTCTGTCAGCAAGATAGAGGAATTGGTTAATGAACAGTATCAGAAGGTGATATGGATCAATAATTAAAATAAAGGATCAGTCTCTTCTCCTGACATTTAGTTATTATACCTAGTGGTTTATTTTTTGTTAGATGTGTTCTAGGTCCAAATGCTCCGACCTAGTGTAAGATGCAATAGGTCTGGCACTACATTAGAATAAGGCACCTTTCATTTCTGTCAATACAAAAGAAATGTCATAGGTTCCTTTCTGTCAATACAACAGAAATTCTGCTGGTCCCAACTAGAGTAGACTCATTAAATCAATGAGGTTAACTGTTGGTTTATTATTCATCTATTGATTCAGTGAGCCTACTCTAGGACTCATGAAACAGCAATTAATTGTTTACCATCATTGCATTCCTACTGTAGGATGTTTATAGGATCTTCTTTTTCAGGTACCCATATATCTTAACTGATAGTTCTATGATAGCAAGTTGTTCATTTGTTGTTCGGCCTCAAAGAGCAAAGCAAATTGGGACATCACTACCGAGGCGTACAAACTGAAACGCTTTTTGAAAACATCAGGTGCTCTTTCACTCATCACAAATATAGCACTATGTGGTTTAAGTGCCATGGCAGCATCTTGTGCAATCCTAAGGTTTTAGTTTGGTTCTAAATTTTAAGTGCCTCACCCCAAACTGCAAATCCCAGGTTTCCATAGGATGAAATTATGGTAGTATAGTGGAATCACAGTGCTGTATTGGTGTAGTGTGGAAGGGCCCCAGCTTGCCTCTCCTCTTCAGTCATCAGCTTCTTGTTTTCTTAATTAGAGGAGCTGGGTGGTGCAAAAGATTTTGGTCCTGTTAAATTGAGTTAGAGGTTTGCAGCTGAAACCATGGACTATAAAATGCAAATTATTAGGATGAGAAATTCATTACGTAGACTAACTAGGGGGAAAAATATAATGGTGTAGAAAACAAAAAGCTATGCTAAACCCTAAGTACTGTAGATGGATTGTTGTTTCCAAAGAGTTCTGTGTGAACTGAATATGGTTTTTTCACAACACTTTCATTTCAAAGGATAATTTTTGATGACTGGATAAGTTAAATAAGCCCTTATGAAACCTAAGAATTTATCAATCTCTTAAACAGATTTCATGGAGAAGCATCTACTATTTTTTTCACTGGTTCTTTACTTGATTTGAATTATAACCCATTTGGAATTTCATTTAAAGTTCACCACTGTCTTTTCAGCCAGTGCAATTCTAAGTTAACCATATTTTATCCACAGTTGCTATATTTGGTTCTCAAGTTATTATTGCAGTTCCTTGGGGGTATATTTAAATCCACCTTATTGTAATAGATTATGGAACAGAGTGTCTAATACATCTAATGTAGAATAAATGACTATAATGATTTATGATGCAGCACTTCAGTTTTATTGAACATAAGGATCATTGTACTAAAATGGATGGTGTATTGCTGCTTTAGCATAAAATACTGAATAACATATTCAAGAAAATGAATGGATCGGCCAGTTCATAATACTCTGCCCCTTCAGCTGAGAGGTCTTTAATAAGCAAGAGTGTCATTACACTTGAAAATGTATGTGTAGGTGATTCATTATCTAGAACAATGACAGTGATCGGCTGAAGCGCTTATTAGAGAAAAAGCTGTGCTTAAAAGAAAATGCATCGCACGTTGATCTCTGTCGAATGGCTGCTTTCATTTTACATTTTTACTACAGTGCCTATAGCAAGTATCGCTGTATTGAAATTTTAAAAGTAGATAGATAGATGGAGATGATCTATTGCTGTTAAGGCTTTTTAAATTGGATTTTTTTGTTGTTGTTGTTGGGTTATGCTGATGCTTTGCATATGATGAGACCAAAGTATATTCTCCTTTAAAGACTATTATTACCTGTACTGTACATGTGCCTTTGAAGTAGATTTCCTTGCACTTCCTTTTTAAATCATTGAAAGCCCAGTGTAATTATATTTCAACATGCACCTTACCTCTGTTAACATCTAGGCTTGGCTTCTGAAGATTGTTGGCAGGTGTACAGTTTCAATCCCAATTTTTTTCTCTACTAAAAGAGAGGCATGAGCACACAAAATATTCATCAGTGCACCCATGTGTCATTAATTCACACATGGAACATCAAACTTCTTAGGAGGTAGATTGTTTTCACTTTTCCCAAGTGAAACACTTATAAGGTAGACTTCACATCTGTAGGAAGACAAGAACTGCTGCACAGGAAAAAAAATCAAGAGATACATGCAGAACATGATACAGTAAAGTTCATAAACTTTACCCTTTTTTTCAGATTGTGACCTTAGTTCAGAGGTTAGAGATCTAGCAGCAAAAGGCCGCAAGTTCAAGCCCTGGCATCTCCAGTTAAAAGGATCAGGCAACCAGTGATTAGAAAGACTGTCTGAAATCTAAAAGATCTGCTGCACAGATTACAGCACAGAATTAGCATAGAATACAATGGTCTGAATATAGATATATTATCCAGGAAAATTTTCCCTCTGTTTGCAGGAAAGGAAAAACCAACAGAACAAGAAAGAAAGCTTAATTAGATCTTCTTCATGATCTCTGTGCATCAAACATTTGGGCCATACATGCCTATGTAGAATCTCATTCAGGGATCTTCTAAGTTGAGCATCGCATGTGGGAAAGCTGGTCCTTTGCTCATCCCTTTAGATATTATACTCTCCACTCCCATCCCCACTCTGTTCCTTTCTAACCACCTTGCAGGCAACCACACAGGAAGGTTTTTTCTACTTTTGTGCAAGAGACACCCAGACACTGCTGGTCTTTCATATTGACAATAGTGAGTGTTGTCATTCATTGATCTAATGGCTCTCTATAGGTTCAGGTAGAGGTCTTCCACATTCCCTACTTGTAGATTTGCAAGTTAGCTCTGTTGTCTGCATTTTCTGGCACTGCAAATCTCAAATGTAAAATGGTTATTACTTTAAATATTTACAGACCAAATCTCATTTTCTACAAGAAGTCTCTTTGTTTACAGAATGCATGAGGCCATAATTGTTTCTTTAAATAGGATTATGCTTGTTATACAGTGGATCCTTGTTATACGCTGGGGTTTGGTTCCAAGATCCCCCGTGTATAACAAAATTCGTGTATGCTCAAGTCCCATTAAGTATAATGACATAGCAAAATGGTGTCCCTAATAAAAAATGGAACATCAAGGTAAATTTATACTTTTTTGGAACATTTTCAAACCGTGTATGCTTAAATCCGTGTATACAAAATCCGTGTATAAGAAGGGCCGACTGTATTTGCATTGATGTGTGCCTTCAAGTCATTTCTGATTTATGGTGACCCTAAGGGCCTATCATCAAGTTTCTTGTTCATAGGGGATTTGTGTTTGCCCTCCTCTGCTGTGAATTCAGCACTGTCTGAACTGACTTATAGGATCAATGGCCTGTTACAAATGGGCACCCTAACACGGACTCAGTCCGTACTAGGGTTAGAAAGGGGTGTCTCTTCCAGACGTCCCTAACCCTATTACGGACTGAGTCCGTACAAAATGGCGGTGGCCGTTCCACACGGCCGCCGCCATCTTGATGTAGCGGATGCGCTGCATCAGCACATCGCACCCTGGAAATGATGCCTCGAGTGCGCGCTTCGACACTTGCGGCATCTCTTCTGGGGCACAGGAAGGAGCGCAATTTTCACGCTCCTTCTTTGCAGCATTTGGGAACTGCGCCGTTTGGCTGCTGCGGTTCCCAGATGCTGCAACCGGCGGTGGCAGCAGACCGCCACTTTTCGGCGATCTGTAACCCACCACAGAATCATATTTGTGATGTCTTTGTAGGATTTCAGTACCAAGAGTGGTCAGGGAGTGATCCTTCACATTCTGCGTGTGTCTTTACAAAAGTTAGAGTTTTTCCTTTTGAGTTGCTTTATATGTTAAATAAGGCAGTGCTACTTGTGCTTATTCTTCCTCCATGTTTCCTTGAACCTCTTGTTGCATGCCTTCAAGTTGTTTCTGACAAACAGCAACTCTATGGTAACCTTATTACAGGGTTTTCTCAGCAAGATTTTTGTCATTGCCTTCCTTTCAGGCTGAACGAGTATGATTTCCCCATGATCACCCAATATGTTTCCATGGCTGAGTGAGTATTTGAACCTCTCTCTCCCAGAGTCCTAGTCCATTATGCCACAATAGCCCTTGAAGGTCTGCAGGTGACTATTCATACCTCCCTGCCCCCTGTGGTCAAATATGAAAGTTATTTCTTTCATTGTATAACCTCATCCCCATTTCCCCATTTTTATTCTTTTTGTCTGTTCTTTTTATAAAGGGTGGTGACAGTTGAACTATCAACTCCACCTCCTGCTGTTATTTTTACAGCAGATATCAAGATGAGCACTAGGGAATATGTATTTATAATATGTAATATCAGATTGGCAAGTTATGACAGAAGAGAGTAAAATGTACTTTGAGTTTGTCATAGGATAGTTAAGCTTATTGTTAAGGATTTGTAAGAGCAAAAGTTCAGTTCTGCCTCCTGGCAGACTGGCAGCATTGGGACCTTTGAACATCCTAGAGCATGGTTTTTACCAGGCTGAAGACCATTTGAAGAAGCCTTCGTTCTCTCTAGTTATACGTTAAGCTTGTCTGAAAATTAGCTTATGGCTTAAAGTCATGCAGATAAATATGAGGAGCGTACATGTTTGCTTTGGTGAAAGAGTGCCGTTGTGGTAAGAAGTAACCTCTAACAGAAGATTAGCAAGTAGTGACTTGTCATGAACCTTAGTTCTTTCTAAAATTAAGCATTGTGCAAGGACAGTATATACTAGCAATCCCATATAGAACAAAAAGTGAAAGAAATATCAGACCTGATCCTATACAGAGCAAGTAAAGTGGTAAAGAAATTTAATTAGGCTTAATGTTTTTGGTGAAAATATAATTTTTGCAATGAGACCTCTGAGAAAATGCTCACTATGCCTTTATTATTTGCCTATTTGTAGGGGTTGCATGGTTTTTCCAAGAAATACAATACAGTCATACCTTCATATCCATGCGGGATCCATTCCAGACCCCCCTACCCGATAATAAAAAAACGTGGAACCTCAAGTCTCATTGTTTCCTATGGCAGCACAACATGCGCATGACAGCTGGGGTGGCTGTGTGCACATGCCTCCATTAAAAACAACAGAGCTTGCCATCTGCAGAAGCTCAGATTTGTGGATGGCAAGCCTGCGGATAAAAAGAGTCCAATTTATACACAAAAAATGCACATATTTTAAAATGTGAACAGGGAAAATTCACCAAATGAAGGAGAAAAATGAAGAAGTGAATATACGTTCTCAGTAAGGAAAAGTTGTATAAATTAAGTAAACAGTGCAAGTAAATGCACATATTAGGAAAAATTCATCTTAAATATTCGTGTGAATTTCAGTGAAGGAAGAAAGTACAAAAGTCTTCAGCTCAGAGTGTGACAAAAGGGAAAGAAATCCAAATTGGGATTTCATATCCTCAGAAGAAGTGCATATGAAATAAAGAGAGAGACTAGTTTAGCAATCGAGTGCCACTTTATACTTTAGCTTAGCTTGTGTATCTTCAGATAGGTCAGGGAATGAGGAAAACCCTGCACATTGGCTGTCAGTCACTGTAAACAGCACTGAGCTAGATGCATCAATGGGCTAATTTGAATCAATATTTAGAAACAGCAGGAAGGAAAGCTAGTTGCTTCTTACTTAAAAGTCTGATATAGGGATATTACAATGATGAATAACAGATCAATAGCATATGTACCATTTGCTTTTTGATCGGTAGATTTCATCAGGCCGTATTTAATATATTTATCTATATAATACATTACATGTAATGCAGAATAGCACAGTGGGTCCTCTGTTCAGTCCCCCCCCCCCAGTGCAGATGCTAAAAGCATGGATGATTACGCCCCATATTATCCAGTGGCAACAACATGAACATGTACACTTCAGTTTGTGCGCATTCACATCACTGCCATTGAATAATATGGGGCATGGTTAGCCGCAGGCAGCCCAGTATAATGCCATTAATGCCCTTCAGTGACATGGATCCTCTATTTCTTTTCATCCTGCTGTGGATTGTTTTGATCACACACACGAGGGCCTTAAAAGTCTTCTGCACAGTCAATGACACTATGTTTCTCAAAAGCCTTGGGCGTAGTTTCATCATTTCCCTACAAATTACCTCTCTGATTGGTTGGTTAGCATTACAGCACCTGTTGCTTGGTTTCTTTTGTTTGTGTTTCAAGTTCAGCACCTCATCTGCTTTTGTGCTCATCATCTGTTCGCTTACTCTTTTGATTGTCAACCAATCTCAGTAAAACAAATTAGATTATCTTAATGACTGCAGTTTGGCTGTATCTGATTAGGTTTCGATGCTGGCTGAATTTAATCTGAGTGAATTTAATTTTGATGCTTGATTGGCTTTATCCCGAAGCCCATCCTTGTTTTAAAAAACATGAAATGTGCTTTAAAAGTGAGGGTTGTTTAAAAGATAGTTTCCTGCATTACTTCTGATTCTTCGACATATTTTTCTCTGCTTTTTGTACTAGCCTTTTCAGTCCTCTAGTCACCATAGGCACAATCCAGTGCTATATCCTCCTAAATCCCATTAATTGTAATGGCACAGTGAAATAGAGGTACAGATTTCATATTTGTGGGGAAAAGGAATCTCTGCTGACTTTAGCAGCCCTGCTCATGGTTTTGCCATCCTGTACAGTAGTGAAAATCAAGAAATAAATAAAATTAAAAACAAATTAGGCTGTGTTTTAGCTAGTTGATTTTAATTATCTCTTAAGTTTTTATTGTTAATTTTTAAAATGGTTTTTAGTTGTGAGCTACCTTGGGTCCCTTTCTGGGAGAAAGGTGGCATAGAAATGAAAAGAAGTGAAATAAATAATAAACACAAGTATTCTTATCTACAGTATTATCTATCTGTCTTTCTATCTCCAAAGCATATAGGTGTTAGTAATTGGTATAACTGTCAGTGGGGTTGCTGGAGAATTGGGTTGGGTCTGCATTTTTAATTGAACTGACCTAATTCGATTTCCCACATGACCTGAAGCTCAATAGCTCCACAGAGCCAATAGTCCCACTCATGGGAGCTTTGTAACTTTAACGTAGTTAGAGCCTTTTCAACATTTTATGTTCTAGCATGCAAGCATTTTGTGCTCTAGCATGCAAAGGTACATCTGAGTGCTTGAGGATATTGTGGGTGGGATTTACATGCCAGTTATGACCCCATCCCCGTCTTTAGCCCTGTACTTCTTTGAGCTAAATTTTCATACCTCTCCAAATGAACTGATGGAGATCTTGGCTCAAAAATTGCTTAGAAAAATGTTGTGTATACATGCAAATAAAATGAAGGCAGGATATAAAACCAACATTGAGGGAAGTGCTTTTAGGACAAAATTGAATAATTTTTTGGACAGAACAAAAGATTAAACACTTATGAAATTAAATATTAAAATAATTGTGACACAGAATGGATTTTAAATGTTTCCTATATCTATAACTTTGAGTACTTTTGATAGTTAAATTGCTACAACATATCTATTTCATCATCCTGCTTGCAGGTGGGCAAGGTGAAGTAGTTCAAATTCATCATCTGTAAAGCCTTACACAGTTAGCAAACAGATGAATCAGGGAGAATTCAAATTCTAGGAAACAGAACAAGGATCACAACAAAGTCCTGCCTAAGAATCAGTAAAGTCACAGGCAGGAGATCCAAAACCTATGTTTGATGAACAGTCCATGGTGAAATGGAGCAAAAGAAAACATACCTATAAATAGTTAAAAGCAGGCCTATCAGTCAGTAGAGTTCACAGTTCTTCCCAGCTTCCAGGAAGCAGTTAGTCATACTGTGGCTCAAATAGAGCAGATTTGGGGGCATGGCATGCAGATGATGCATGACCCCCAAAGCAGCTGGAAACCATTCCGAGGCCATCAGAAAAAGAAGCGGCCCAAAACTTTTCCTACCAGGAGCCCATTGTGTACCAGGGCAGCAGCCCATTGCTTCTGGTTGCCGTGGGGGCCTGATAGCAGCTGGACTGACCAGAGGCCACTCCTAGCCACCCGTCTGCTTCACTCCTACCTTGAAGTGATAAACAGACAGCATATTCTGGAAGAGCAAAGGAAAAGTAATTAACACATCCTATGATGTTAAAAAATAATGGATTTCCTTTCTTTGCTTCTAATACAGGATGAGTATCCCTTATCTAAAATGCTTGAGATCAGAAGTGTTTAGCATTTTGGAGTTTTTTGTTGTTGTTTTTTTAGATTTTGGAATAGTTGCATATGCATAGTACAAGATCTTGGAGATGGGACCCAAGTCTAAACACAAAATTTATTTATGTTTCATATACACCTCATACATATAGCCTGATGGTAATTTTATACACAATATTTTTAATAATTTTGTGCATGAACTAAAGTTTGTGTACACTGAACCATAAGAAAGCAAAAGTGTCCCCATCTCAGCCACCCATGTGGACAATTTTGGATTTCGGAGTGTTTTAGGATTTCGGATTTAAACATAAGGGATACTCAACCTGTAATAAAAACTGTGGCAGTAGAGGGAGTTACACATAATTACATATTTTATAAAGAAAAAAAACCATTAATGGGGATGACTTTGTTAACTATAGCGAAAATAATAAAATAATTATGTGATATCAGTAATAATAATAATAATAATAATAACAAAGTTTATGTATATTTCCCACCTCTCCCATGGATTGAGGCAGGATTACATCAATAAAATAATACAATAATACAGATACAATCAATAAAACACTAATGCTGAATTGACCAACATTCCTATTAGTTCTCTAAAATAACAATTCATCAAATAGCCAACTATCATAGTCAAGAGTGGAGCATTGTCATAGTCATTCATATGGAGTCTGGTGGATAAGCTTGCCGGAAGAGATCTGTTTTGAGTGCCTTCTTAAAGGCCTCTAAGGTATTGATGAGATGGATCTCTTCCGGTAGGCTATTCCATAATTTTGGAGCTGCAGCTGTAAATGCTCTATGGGAAGTTGTCATGGTATTCCAATAAATACTTTCCAGATGTTCTGAGTGAGCAGGGCGGATTATGTAGAGAGAGACATTCCTGCAAGTAACTCGGGCCTGAGACATGTAGGGCTTTAAAGGTAATAACCAACACCTTGTATTGTGCCCAGAAGATGATTGGCAGCCAGTGAAGAGATTTTAACACTGGTGTTATATGGTCAAACCTTGATACCGGTGACCAATCTGGCTGCTGCATTTTGAACCAATTGAAGCTTCCAAACTTGGTACAAGGGTAGCCCCAAGTAGAACGCATTAGAGAAGTCTAAATGAGAGATTACCAGTGCAAGTACCACTGCTTCAAGGTCCTTTTGGTCCAGGTAAGAATGCAGTTGGCATATCAACCGAAGCTGATACCAAGCTTTCCTGGCCGTTGCATCTATTTGAGATGTCAGCTGCAGGGATGGGTCCAGGAGTACTCCGAAACTGCGAACCTCGTCCTTTAGGGGAAATGTGACCCTGTCCAGGACTGGTTGACAAATCTCCATCCCTGGACTTGAGGTACCTTTCTCTGGATTCAACATGAGTTTGTTTTCTCTCATCCAGCCCATTACCGACCCAAGCCAGGCATCCAGAGGAGAGATGCCATCCCTAGTCACTGCAACAGTCAGAAACAAAGATAAATAAATTTGGGTGTCATCAGCGTATTGATGACACCGCGCCTCATATAAGACCAATAGATGTATTGAACTGGTGTGGGTGTAATGATAAACCGTGGTTTATCATGCACAACAAGTGTGAATCAAGCCAATAAAACTTTGTAGTTTCAAACAAACCATAGTCAAGACTAGTCACTCTATCATGTGCAGTGTTAAACTGTAATTAATCAAAGCATCCAGTCTCTACCTTATGGCCATTCTGAAAGTAGAGGAGATATGAGAGGGTATAGCCCTCTGAGACTTAATATGGTATATACCTATTGTAGTCAGCCCTTTCTATCCACAGATTATCCATAGATTAAACATCCATGACTTGGAAATATTAAAAAAATATATAAATTCCAAAACAGAAAAACCTTAATTTTTGTATTTTATATCAGATTCACCATTTTTACTATCTAGGGAGTAAACTTCATATTTTGTCGTTGGACCTGCTCTTGCGCCACTGAGGATGGGCCAGGACATTGCCAGAAGAGAGGGGACAAAACTAACATGAAGGTGACGTTGGTTTGTAGTCAACTGGAGAAAATCTCCTTTTTGTTCAGAGTGGCAAGTAATTGCTACACAATATTACCACACAACATTTGATGAATGTGAGCATAGAAACATTGGTGGGACAGATTTAAACAGTAAATAGGAGCTTCCTCATAGCTCCAGTTCAAGAAGCAAAAGTTTTGTTTCAGTTGTTTCAGGTTGTTTAAAGTGCACTCATCAGAATACATACACAATATTTATAATCCATATCAAACAGTCTATTTGATGCTAAAGCTTTCCCTCCCATTAGTTAGGACCCTTCAAAATACATCATCTATAGCTTCATATGACAGATTGGTTCAATAACTATTATGCACGCATAAGGATTGCAGTGAAGGGTGGAAGTTGGTGCAACGAGTCTTCCATTACTGGAGTTACTGATTCCATTGCAATTCCTTCGTTCACATAGAATGGACTGATAACCATAGAATGAATCTCACCTGATATTCCATGGTTCATCACTTTGAGATCATTTGCCATGATTCCTGACATAAATGAGCTTCTGAAGCTTAATGATTAAATCCTGGCCCTTAGAATTGCTGTAGAAAGATGTCTACCTGACTGTCAAGCTTTCAGATAGTAAATCCACATTATTGCCTGAATGAGTTGGAATGGGTGAATCTGTCCATGCTGTTTTGTCTGTTTCTCATTCCCTGCCCACACAAGAGTTCATTCTGAACTCTTGTAGCTTTTTAGTTTTAGATTTTATTTTGAGAATTTTTTTAAAAAATAGACATGAAAATTTGAACACATATTAATGTACATTTCTCTTAATATAATGCTTTATACATATATTGCCCTAAATATATACTTTAAATACCAATCTAATATGTAATTGATCAATATTTCACTAACGTATGATTTTTTTACATGCGTATTTCCCTAATATTTATGTTTTCATATAGATTATTTGACTGGATAATTCCATTGCAAATTTTTGAGAAAGTGCAAATTTCACAGGATAGGAGAATTTCATTTCATGTTTTAGTTTGAAAATGGGGAAAAAATGAATAAGGTCAGTCTCACAGTCTGAAGTCTCACAGTAGTTGAGTCCACTAAGTATTTATTTTTTTAAATATAGCCGTAAGTAGCTGGGTAACAATATGAAAGCTATTGAGATTATTATATAGTGTGTGGTGGGGTTCTAATGAAATAGTTTCATAGTTCGATAAACTTCTATTTGACTCCACTCATTATACACAAGAGATTTAAAAATAGTTTGGGAATAAGATTTAGGATTTGAAATACAGTTGGCCCTCAACATTTATGGGGATTAGGAGCTCAGCTCTCCTACCCACAAAAGTAGAAAAACCATGAATAAATAAAAGTCCAACCAGGACAAGGAGTAGTCCTAGGGCAGTAGCAGAGGTGACAAGATTTGTTCATAGGGGTTTGCCTTAGTCTTCCTGAGCGAGTGTGATTTGTCCAAGGCCGCCCAGTGGGTTTCCAGGACTGAGTGGGGATTTGAACTCTGGTCTCCAGAATTGTAGTCCAATGCACAAAATTCTGCTGTATGTAGCAATTACTATCTAGAATTTAAAAATTCTGAGCCCAGAAACTTGTTGAAGATTCCAGAACTAGATGGCATTCACTGTCCTCCTCTGTGCACAAACAAAATAACTCCTAGTTATCTCCATGCTTCTTTTATTGCAGCAGTGTAACTTAAGGATAGGAAAAATCAGTAGGTATGGTTGGTTTTTGTGGGGTAATTTATGTTTCCTAAGGCTTCAGCCTTTCTGAAAGAAACAAAAATATTTAAATATCAAAAATACCAAAGCCAAGCCTGTTAGGATCTAGCTTTAAATTAGCAGAGTAGCAGAAATGTGCTTTTGTCTAACTATGCTTCCCTAAGAACTGAGAGCGACTCAAAAAACAGCAAACACGTAGTTTGTAGTTTAAAACAAAAGTTTACTAATAGCTTTAATCTGTATTTACATAAAAGCTGTATCTAATCTAGCTAGTGAATAGTTCAGGTAAAAAGAAATATTTATCTCACCATGCGCTCCCGAGTCCTAATTTCAGCCCCAGGCCACCACAAACTGGCGGTTTGTACTGGGCCTATGTTTCTATTAATGCAGGCTAATGGAGCATTTGCCTTTTTTGCTGCAGCATCACACTGCTGGCTCATGTTCAACCTATGATCAACAATAATCCTAAAGTCCTTTTCACATGTAGTACTGTTGAGCAAAGTATCCCCCATTCTATACCTGTTCATTTGGTTTTTGTGGCTTAAATGTGGAACATTGCATTTGTGCTTGAATTTGATTTTATTAATTTCGGCTCCATTCCCTAGTTTATCTCGGTCCCTGTGAATTCTATTCCTATTTTCCAGTTTGCACCTTTGAGACTAACCTGTAGCATCTTTGGCATTAACTGAAAGAAAGACGCTTGTAGCATGGGCTTTCATAGACTTGTGCTTACTTCCTCAGATGCATGAGGTGGAATGGAGAGGACAGAGTCAGACCTATATAATAATAATAATAATAATAATAATAATAATAATAATAAACCTTTATTTTTATGCTGCCTTTCCACAATGATCAAAGCGGTTCACAATACCACCAAATACAGTTATCCAATACAATACATCAAGTGCAAAATACGTAAAAACTATAAGTACATATAATTAAAAAAAAATCCTTAAAATTAGACGTAGGAACATTAATAACATCTGTCAGTCATAAAAAGCATCTTTCAGCAGGCAATAATTTCTAATGGGAATCAGAAGGATATGCTGGCTGGAAAAAATGAGTCTTTAAGACTTATATAGGTCTGTCTCTGGATTCCTCTCTCCATTGCATGCATCTGAGGAAGTAGTCTCAAGTCTACTTAAGCTTCTTTCTTTCAGTTAGTCCCAAAGATCCCTTTGCATACTGATCTTCCAGACTGTCATGGTTGTTTTTGATATCTTCCAATGCGTTAGCTACCCCTCCCAGTTTTGTATCATCTGCAAATTTGATAAGGATTCCCTCTACCCCATAATCTAAATGATTCATAAAAATATTGAAGAGTGTCGGCCCCAGGATAGAATCCTGCACAGCCACTGATGACAACTCTAGGCACAATTTTCCAACCAATTTTCCAACTACGCAAAAGTGTTATTTGCAGTATATGTTGGTGCCCACATCAATTTAGAAGAAAGGGATACTGCTCTGTGTTCTTTATTAGTCAGTGACATCTTGGATACACATGCCAGGAAGACATCACACTTCCCAATTCATCTTGTCTGGCTATCACACAGTTCCCTCTATACCTCTAACACCAGCACCCTTTTTTTTCTTCTTGCTGCAGTTGGTTGTTAGGTTGGCTTCTTCCATGGCATGCAGTGTCTCTAACTTCTTGTTTCCTCCAGAAAGAGTAGGAAGCAACTGGTTAGTTGGAGCAGTTCTGAATCCTTTGTGCATGGTCTGCTGCTGATGGAGACTGGCCTCAAGGGTGTTCCCTTGGTGTTCGGCCCTCTTTGTTTTCAATGACAATTTTTTCCGTTAGAATCATAGAATTGTACAGTTGGAAGAAATGACAAGGATCATCCAGTCCAACCCCCTGCCATGCAGGAAATCAGAATCAAAGCATCCCCGACAGATGGCCAGCCAGACTTTGTTTAAAGACCTCCAAGGAAGGAGACCCCACCACACTTTGATGGAGCGTGTTCCATTGTCAAACAGCTCTTACTGTCAGAAAATTTCTCCTAATGTTGAGGTGAAATTTCTGTTCCTGGAACTTGCATCCATTGTTCCGAGTTCTAGTCTCTGGAGCAGCAGAAAACAAGCTTGCTCCATCCCTCTGTTCTATCCAGTAAGTTCTAATGTTCTCTGTTGTGTTGAAGGGTGTCAACCTATAGCTGCAGTGTGTTGACCTTCTCTTCCAAGAAAGCCAACGGTTTGCAGTTGCTGCAAGTGTAGCCAGTGAGGTTATTTGGTAAGAAGACAGACAGTGCACACACATTGCGGCAGACAACTGCAGAGTCTTCTGCCTCTACCCCTGCAGTTATTTGTGTACCACGTTCAGACTGTAATGACTGTTACTGATGTGGCTGCACAGGAGGGAAGGGAGAGCACAGGGCCAAAAACAAACAAAAGCCTCCTCCCCCAAGCCTTCCACACACAAAAAGAGATCCCAAAACACAGCTCACTTTTTGTTCTCTCCTCCTTGTGGGATACCCTGACACAGGTTTTAGCTTTTAGCAGCAGCAGTGACAGCTGTTGGTTTTCATAGCATCCAGGTTGCGAATATCCTTAGGGTTTCAGTTCAAACTTTAAAGGATCTTTTTAAGATGCTGAATCTTATCCTCAAATGAGATTCAATAATGTGGAGAAGTCTTTTAATCCATTAGCCACTGGTGAGGAATATTAGTGTGTATGGGAGCCCAGTATGTAGTGCTCATAGCACAGAGGGGGCAGAAACATCCTAACAGGCCACATATACTATTTATCCTTTTTGCAGGCGCAGAAATAACAGTTTGCAAACAAGGTTTTGCTGGCTGCAAGTATCTTCAATTGAAAGTTGATAAATCACAGCCGGTACTGTCATGCCTCTTCCTTTTAATACCTTCTCCTTTCCCCTTTTATCCAACTTGACAGTTTCCTTTGATGGTAGTTCTATTTTTCAAGGTTCCAAAGCTCATAATCTCCCAGTCTTCTTTGAGTCTGAGCCTCCTTTAGAAACCTATGTTAATCAGATTATTTATGAAACAGTCTTAGTATCATCTCCGTGATCTTGCTTGGTTTTTCATGTCCTATACTGTCATGTCAGGAACTTAAAATGTTCATATTACATCTATATACCAATATATCACATATCCATTCTGGTAATTATAATTTATTGCTCACAAGTTTCCCAGTGCTCTATTGTTATTTGTAGATTGTATTTTACTTTCTTGTCTGAATGCTTCTGATAACCAAAGTCTCTCAACACCTTACCTCCTACACTGAGAGAATTCAGTAGTGTGAAATAAGAGATTTTCAGAATAGGTCATATTCAGCTTTCATTCTTTATTGCAGTGACGCTAAAGATTATGGCTGTAGTCCAAAGAGCTGCATTTTCTGCTGTATCTTATTGTTGAGTGTAGAAGCCAAAGATGACAAAAATACAGTATGAGAAAGTCTTTGTTGTCTTTGTGATATTACCTTGGTAGTATTTACTCTTTTTTATTATTTAAAGAAATTGTGTTCCATCCCATCATGATGACAAATAGGCCTCGGCTTCATAGATGGATTCGTTATCACCTCCTAATTACAAGCAGATTTCCAGGTGCGCTCTCTACATTATAAATGAAAGCTGCCTAGTGTTATACAATACTGGCTTGAGGGTCAACTAGAAGGGATCTGTTCCTTCTTTTCTGTCATTGGACCATATTATTTAGCTGAGGTTTCAACAGATAACCTTTGAAAGCTTGACTAACTAATCACCTGGTAATGCTGACTGCTGTAAGGTTCAGTGTCTCCTAATAAAGAAAGGAACTTGCAATAGATAAGACACTTCACTCAGATTTTTTTTAAAATATCCAGAGCCATTAGTTAGAAGGGGAATGCCTACTTTATCCAGGTTAGCTGTGATGATTCAGCCTCAGGTCATGTTCAGGTGAAAGTTATGCATGTGAGAAAACATTGACTTTAACTCGAACAACTACAGCTAGTTGTTTCCAATTAGGATAGGCTCATTGAATTAGTGGAATTTACATAATTGATGATTGAACAAGTTCTTTTTTTATTTAACACAGGGATGGAGAAAATGTAACCTCCTCTGCATTTTCAAAAATTTAACATTTTAGCAAATATTTTGCTTAAAATGATGCTCCCACCTGGAGGCATGGGGCCTCCATTCTGCACATTTTTGGATCCCCTGGCCTGCGTTTTTCTCTTCACTCATAATTTTTGATTAGGCTAAAAGTTAAGGATATAGTTTCTTCTTATGAATAGAGTTTTACTTCTTGGATGGAAAAAATGGCCTCCCGTGGGCCTAAAAGAAAACACTGGGGGCAAAAACATAGGGAAATTATATCTTCTTGGAAGCATGGAGATTCTGAAACAAAAATATTCAGGGAATCATTGTGGCTCCCCCACTCCTAGCAGTTGCCTGCCTCTGATTCAATGGGTCTTTTCTGGTTGTCACTATTAATTTGACATATCCAAAGGATTCTCATGCCATATATCCAATAACACAACTCTGTATTGTGGCCACTGTTTTGGTTTGGAGTTAGGAAAAGCATCAACCTCACAAATAACTGTTATTAATTGTGCTGCATGGAATGTAAACCCCACATCTCAAATATGATATAAGCCTTTGATATGTTGCCTCAAACATAGCACTGAATTTCATTTTAAGCATTATTTTTCATGTTGCTCTTGAAATGTGAATTCATCACATAAGATGAGCAGTGGTCTGGTGTATGTTTTTCTTTGTGGACAAGCCAATTTCAGTTTATGGTGATCCAATGATTAAGAGAGTTTCAACAGATATTGTTATATATATATATTTAAAAGCTGTTCAGGTATTGTAGACTCAAGCCCATAGCATCCTAGTCAATCCACCTTTTCCTATTCCTGTCCACTTTACAAATTATTATAATATTTTTCAGAGAGCCATATTGTCTCATGATATGCTCAAAATGCTACAGCCTCAATTTAGTAATTTTGGCTTTAATTTCAGGCTTGATTTGTTCTCATACTCAATTTATTTGTCTTTTTTGTGGTCTATAGTATCGGTAGAACTCTCCTCCAGTACTGCAGTTCAGATGAGTTGGATTTTATTTCCCTGTCAGTTTTCTTCACTGTCCAGCTTTCATATCCATACGTTATAGTTGGAAATACTGTAGCATGGATGATTTTGACTTTGATATTTTTACAGTTGTGGATCATATCTAGTTCCTTCATAGCTATCCTTTAGGGCTGAAACATATGGCCTAGTAAAGCCACCTTCTGGGTGGCTTGGGAGCATGGCATTTAGACACTGTATACTCTCAAGTCGTCTTGAAGCTGCCTAGCTGTTTAGATGTGAGTGGCTTCAAGACGCTCTGGCACCATATCGTTTATACTGAGCAGCTTGCAGCTGGCTTCAAGCCACTGTGGGTATTTGCCACTCTTTTTTCAGCTGGCTTCAAGTTGGATTGAGATGGCTGGGTATGCTTGCCATGGCCCCAGTCCGGCTTCGGCAGGGGTGGCCTGTTTTGCCCCATAGTTTTCTTTGTATTTCTTGACTATCATCCATTTTGAGTTATAAATGAGCTATGATATAGAAAGTTTTTAACATTTTTGATGTTTTGGTGTTTATCACCAATTACAAAATGATGCAAACTTTCTATTGTGATTATTTGTGTTTTCTTCATATTCAAGCTCTAACCCTGCTTGTGCACTTTCTTTGTTAACTTTCAAGAATAGGTATTCCAAATTTTTGCTATTTTCTGATAGTATGAGGGTATTGTAAAATTTTAATTATCACCTTTAAAAAAAATTGAAAGAAAGTTTGTTTTGATTTGTAGTTGTTAACTTTTCTCTACATAGTGACCGTCCAGATTTACACATTTTCCCCAGCATTTCTTGACTCTTCGAATACTGTTATTGTAGCAGTTTGCAGATTGCGCCTTAAACCACTCTTCATGAATGACATCATTTGTGTTGTCAAATTGCTACCCCCGCAGTGGATTTTTCATTTCTGGGAACAAGAAAAAGTCACTTGTTGCAAGGTCAGGAAAATGGTGGATGCTGCAAAATCTCAAAGCGACATGCCCTTGCTTTGTTAACTGCAACTTGAAATGAGTGACTTAGTCCATTGTCACCTAGAGAGCATACCATTTCTTTTTCAGAGCATCTTGCAACTTGTCCAGAAGACTGCTGTAGTATGTGCCAGTGATGGTTTGTCCCTTTGCAAGGTAATCTGTGAGAATGATTCCATGACAGTCACAAAAAAATGAGAGCATAACCTTCCCTGCTGACCTTTGCACCTTTATCTTTTGGAAGGAGGGGAATGAGTATGCTTCCACTCCATGCTCATGGCTTTGGTCTCTGGATCATACTGATAGATCCAAGATTCATGTATGGTTACCAGATGACCAAAAACCCCTCTTCATCCTGTTCCAACAGCAATCACATCTATCTTGAAAGGTCACACACTGTGTTTGTTTCTGGAAAGGGGTTAGCAAACATGGAACCCAGTGTGCAGACACCTTATACATGTGCAGTCCATCATGGATATTTTTCCATACACTACCATAACTGAGTCAGTTTTATTCATGATCATTTGCATGGTTGGTTGCCTGTCTTCCAGGATTAAACACTCCACTTTCTTCACTGTGGCCACATCGTCTGTCAGTGATGGTCTTCCAGGTCTTGGCTCATCTGTGAGGGACATGTGACCAGTTTGGAAATTCCTTTTCCATCTCACAGTAGTGTCATAAGATGGGCAATCTTTTCCATAAACTACCATCATATCACCATGAATTGGCCAGGCACTATTACACTTTGAATGCAGGAACTTTATCATGCTGTGAGCCTCCATCTTCTCTATCTTACACTTTAGTCACTTCTGGCACAACCTGTAATAAAAATAAAGGACACAATGAGCTAATTTTCTCAACATCATGCACTTAGCAATCAGTGATGATACTGACAAAATTTCATCAATATACCATAATAACTTCCAGGTGATAATTATTACTTTATGACTCCGCCTGGTAATATTGTTTCATCTGCAGATCTTAAATCATTTGTGTTTCTTCCTCTAGTTTTTACACAATGTTCCTGTCAATCTAATCCTGCCTTCTGTGTTATTGATTAGCTCTTCTCATGTTGATTTTTTACAAATATGAAATAACCAGGGTTTTTTTGTGGGGGGGGGGGGGGGGGAAGGAAGAGACTTAGATTTTAAAATAAAATAGCATAAAATGGAAAATGGTGGTCACACTTTGCCTATCTCTTAGTTAAATCCCAAAAGAAGGAACAAGGTTCCCTTACTGGCAGCCCATGCTATATAATGTGGCCCCACGCACTAATTATAAACATTATTTACCAAGCCTCTTATTTGTTTGACTTCAAATCAGGATTGTCTGGACCTTACTTCTCTGTTGGCATGGGTTTATGTAACAAGTAAGATTTGATGTCAACCTTCTGAAGAATAGTCTGGCAGCATAGAAAGAACATATTTTCAGTGCATCAATATGAGTAATAAAAGGTGAAATAAAGTTAAGTTGCTTGACTTCCATGACTGATATGTTTACGATTTTCATTGGATGTATTTGCAATGTGCCTAGTTATATCTCCACTGAGAATACAGCTTTGCATATTTACATTAACAAAATGAATTCATCCTAACTTTAGAGATCCAGATATGCTTTACAAAAAATATTGCTAGACTCACACTGATGATTCCTCATTTTCTTGTAGAACTTGCTATGACATGTATTTACTTTATGTCACAGAGGAAGTCACAAGGAAGTGATTAATAACCTGCCTAAGTATTACTTTACCTGTTGCTGCCTTGTCAAGAAAAAAATGTGGTTTGGAGAAACCAATACATTTTATTGATGACAGCTGATGTTGGAGCATACTCACTAAAAGTCTGCTTATCAGCCCTTACAGAAACAAAAAGTGTGTTTTTCAGGTGAGGTTTACTTTGTTCTTCATCTTTGTTTCGGATTCTGAGTCTGTTGAAATGTCTACTAGAACATTGCAAATTTCTTTGAGAATGTGGAAGATTACTTTCAATAAGGCCTGAACAGGGGGACTGGTGGATCAGCTTCCATGGGGCAACAATCCACCCTTCATTTTAACACCAGTCTTCCTACAGCTGCTCCAAGCTGAACAGGAACTCTGCTACTGTTTGCCCTGGGAGTAAGAGGCTGATTTATCACACAAGGTCAGCCTTGGCTTGTTGTAGTAGCGGCTTTAGATTTATATGTTAGATTACATGTGAATGCAGATCTCTTGTTATTTCTGTTTTTAAAAAGGTTTTGACTTTGAAGTTTGTGTACAAGTGTGTATATTTTAGTATTGTTTAAAATTCCTATTTAGATTTTTGAATGTTCTGCTTTACATTCATATTGTGCTAGTGATTGTATATAATCAATGTTAGTACTAGGGTCGTATCCAATAGAGGTTTTGTTGTGCAAGCAGCTGTCTAAGACGTTCTGGGCATTACAAGCAGATGAACAATCTCTTGCACAATGGTGTAATCCAGCACAACTGTACGAATTGGGATTTGCACTCTATGGGACATTCTACTTACCTTTAGATCCGATTCCTGAAACCAGTTCAGCAAACACAGTGGTTCCCACTGTGTTTGCATCGGTTTCAAGAATAGATTCAGGAATCAGCATGCCATGGCACCCTCTGGCCTCCCAGTCTTCCTTCCTTCCTTCCTTCCTTCCTTCCTTCCTTCCTTTCCTTCTTCCTCTCCTTCTCCTCCTTTCTCTTTCCCTCCTGCCTGCCTGCCTGGGGGGGCTGGCAGCGGTGGGGGCTGTCAGGGCTCGTTGGCCCTCTCCTCTGGTAATTGTCCTCCTCCATGGGATCCGCGCTGCTTCTCCACTGCCTGGCCTCCTTCTCCTTCTCTGTCCCGGTAGGCCTACCTTAGAGGAGGCTGGGATGGAAGGAGAGAGGCAGGCCTGGAGGACGGGGGCTGGATCCTTCTCCACTGTCCGCTACAGCTTGCCTCCATCCTTCCTGCGGTGGAGGCAACAGCAGAGAATGCTATTAGGGCTCCTTGGACGTGCCAGCAGCATGCCTCCGTCCTCCAACGACGTCCACAACATCAGAGTATGGATAGCACCTGTTCTCTTACCTATTCAATTGTGGTGTCTACAATTCTAGTCTTGTTTGCACCCAAAATAATTCATAATTAAATAGGATGGAAATTTAAAATCTTACAGTGAAGATACATACATAACAAATGCATGAGTGCTGGGAGCATAGGGCCAAATAGATGTTTTGGATATTCTAAAAATATTTCCTTTACTAGAAAGTTCTCTTTAGCTCAGCTGTATTAAGACATTCTCGGAAATTCCTGTTGCGTATCTGGTAGGAACAGCACAGGGAGAATAGCCTTTGGTATGGCTGATGAAAAGCAGAAGATAGTGAAAATGATGCCTAGTAAGAATGCATATTTAATAGTACTCACTTTCATTCACTTACTTGCATTATGCTCTGACTGTCTTTGATCTTCAGACACAAATCTATAAATAGGAATAGGAGTTTGGTAGTGGACTTAAACCTGCCAATCTCTTTTTCTCTGGCTCATGGTAATCATTTTCTATGCACAAGGACTGATTCCCACAGCCAGAGTAGTATAGGCTTACGTTAACTGCATCAGTTTATGCTAGCTTTGGCTTTAATGGTAAAGCAAACCAGCACATCATGCACTGAGAAAAAGCATTTAGCCACTGTGCCCCCTGATTTCATTGATGTTGTATGCCTTCAAGTTTTTTCCAACTTATGGTGACCCAAAGGCAAACCTATCATGGGGTTTTCTTGGCAAGAGTTGCCTTCCCCTGGGCTGAGAACATGTGGCTTGCCTAAAGTCACCCAGTGGGTTTGATGGCTGAGCTGGGAATCAAACAACTAGTCTCCAGAGTAGTATTCCAACAGTAAAACTGCTACACACTGTCTCTCTCTGATTTTATTGTATCACTGTTAATCTGTTATTAGTAGCTTTACCCTGAGCATTTAATGTGGATTAGTGATCTGTTTGCATTAAGTAACCACCATTTTCTTTAAGCCAGTTTCATAGTGAAGTTTTGCTTCCCCTAGGCTTCAGTAGTAGGTTTCTCAGATCCTAAAAATCCAAGAAAGGATTCCTCCATTCAATATGTGCGGCTGTAAACTTATTACTATTAAGACTACACTCAGACGTAATGCTAGTATAGACATGGGAGGCCAGAGCCAGACTGAGTACAGTTTTCAATGCTGCAGGTTTCTTTACACGTGGAGGGAAATGGGAAATGTAGGCTTGGTGTATGTCCATTTGTCAATTCAAGTTTGATCCATATGCCCATCCTAAATTAATTTCATGATATAATTGTGACTAGAAAACAGAGAGGGTGGAAAAAGAAGTGGGTGGAATGCATCTTTTATACTTTAGGCCCAATCAGTTTAGATAAAGAATGTTTATCATTTGCAGTACTGCAGCTTAAACAACATGTACAAGTTTGTGTTAAATGGCAATATTTACAGCTACACCTTTCGGGGTCCATTTATAACCCATCATCTTAGAGGTTTGCATCTCCTTTACTGTTGGATATTTAGTTGTATCTAAACCAGTAACAATCATCTTTGCATGTTTGTTGGAATATGGTAAACGTGACATTCACTTTCTTACAGTTGAGTGGGAAAAGGAACTAGAATGTCTTATGCAATACAAACAGTGGAAAGCTACCCTCATTTCTACAGTGTGCCTGCATCATATATGGGCACACCATACACCCCGTCGCTGCAGCACAGTTTCCTGGTGTGTAGCAACATGAAAAACCCATGCTTACAGTGGTGAGATCAGAGCAATCTGAAAGAAAAGGGTGGTCCTATGACAATCATGTATCCTATAGAATCATAGAATCATAGAGTTAGAAGAGACCACAAGAGCCATCCAGTCCAATCCCCTGCCATGCAGGAACTCACAATCAAAGCATCCTCGATAGATGTCTATCCAGCTTCTACTTAAAGACCTCCAAAGAAGGAGACTCCACCACACCCTGAGGGAATGTGTTCCTCTGTCAAACAGCTCTTACTGCCAGAAATTCCTCCTAATGTTGAACTTTAATCTCTTTTCCTATAACTTGCATCCATTGTTCCATGTTCTAGACTCTGGAGCAGCAGAAAATAAGCTTGCTCCAACCCCAATGTGACACCCCTCTGAATATTTAAACAGGACTATCATATCACCTCTTAACCATCTCTTTTCCAGGCTAAACATACCCAGCTCCCCAAGCCTTTCCTCATACAGCAGGGTTTCCAGGCCCTTCACCATTTTGGTGGCCCTTCTTTGGACATGCTCCAGCTTGTCAACATCCTTCTTGAATTGTGCTTCCCAGAACTGGACACAGTATTTCAGGTGAGGCCTGACCAGGGCAGAACAGAGTGGCACTATTACTTTCCCTGATCTAGACACGATACTTCTATTGATGCAGCCTAAAATAGCATTGGCCTTTTTAGCTGCTGCATCACACTGTTGACTCATGTTCAACTAATGTTTTACTAGGACTCCTAGATCCCTTACACCTGTAGTCTAGTTAAGCCAGTTGTTTCCCATCCTATATCTATGCATTTCATTTTTTCTGCCTAAGTGCAGTATCTTACATTTCTTCCTGTTGATGTTAATATTGTTAGTTTGGGCCCAGCTTTCTAATCTATTCAGGTCACTTTGAATTCTGATCCTGTCCTCTGAGGTATTAGGTACTCCTCCTAATTTTGTGTCATTTGCAAGTTTGATAAGCATGCCCTCTATTCCTTCATCCAAGTCATTGATAAAGATGTTGAATAGCACTGGGCCCAGGACAGAAGCCTGTGTGACCCCACTGGTCACTTCTCTCCAGGATGAAGAGGAGCCAGGATGAAGTGGATTATTTCTGGCCACATGGCTGTGTCTTCACCACTGATCCAACTTTTCCAGGTAAATGCAAGGTAAGAGGGAGTTATTTTTTATTCTGGATTTTTGAAGCAAATCCCTGCATTGCCTGCAAATCTTGAGGAATGTCATGTGCCAGGATTGCAGGCACTGGACCCAGGTTCAGAGCCTCCCAATGGAAGGTAAGAATACATGACTGAATTGTGCTACCTTACAGCTTTCTGATCTAAGCCTTTTAGAACACCATCATTTTTAAGGTGGAAAGATGACTTTTCATTGTCCAACTTTCCCATTTCTTTGTCTTGTTAAAAGAAAGTTTGTATATAAAGTTGGAAAACTCTGCTCGGGTGTAAGGCCATCAAACAGCAAATAGAGGTAGTATAAGTTACAACTGCATAGCTCACCTGAGCTGTTAAATGGCTCAACAGAGCTGTTAAAATCCTGGAGCACTAGCAGCCTGTTTGCACTGAATCTACCATGCCTTCTTTTTTCCATGTTACTCAGTGCCAGTCTTGGTCTTGGGTTGTCTTTGCACAAGTTTATTTGTGTTACTAAGAAATAAACAATGGCTGAAAGTGAAGATAATGTTTTCTATACAGGCTTTGAAAAATGTACCAACAAGAGGTTTCTAAGTCACATCTGTGCCTGGAACAATGCAGTTGAAAGGAAACTTTAGGGCTCTTCACTTACAATTGCAAATGTGCCTGTTCAAGGATTCATGGGCAAGTACTACTTCAGATGGTTTATACTGGCATAGTTTATGCCTATGCTTAGGGGAACAGATGGCATCATGGATCCCCATAGCAAATGTAAATTTATACTTCTTACACACTGTATTAAAGTCTTTTGCCTAGAGGCAAAAGGCAACAACATTATTTGGAATCTCTACTCTACAGATCAGCTAGGTTAGTGCTGCTGTGCCACATGGAAATGAAATAAAAACTCTTAGCCTTCACTTTTGTATTTGCGTCTTCCTGGGTTCAGCCTATCTGTTATCCTATAGCTGGTAGAGCAAATTCCTTGTATAATTAACAGTCTCGCTGACAAAGAGAGGTCAGAAGGTTAAGAGATCATCTAGCCTTTAACCTAAACATGCTAATTGCTGACACAAAATGGAAAGCGGTTCATTTTAAATTCCTGTGCATATGTGCATTTCTCAGGTGTGTCTAGTTTATTTTCCGTAATAGGGAGCTCTGGATGTCTCTGAAAATCTGAAATAATACCTGTGTTCAGAATGAGATTATTGATTCTACCAGTATCTTTAATACACCATTGGTTATATCAGAATGTATTTGGCAAGGTATTAATCAGCTTATTGAGCAACAACGGCTGCTTATTTAGCCACAACTAAAAACGAATGTACTTGCTATATACATAATTTCTCATTGTTTTTAAAAAATAGGGAGTCAGAATGAAAGTAAATAGAAATGTGGATGAGTTAGTTTAAGACAGAGGCTATTATAGTGAATTCTAAATGTATGTATTATTGAGGTGCATTCCCAAATTATTTGGATGCTTGTAAACATTGATTTTATGTAAAAGAAAATGTTCTAAAGCAGGCAGCTCTTTGCAGTAAATTTAAATTGTACAGAATTTATTGACCTGCCATTCACATGTGTTACTTTAGTAGTACTTAATGGTGTGATTAGATAGTCTTGGTGTGTATGAACTCCCAGTACAGTGCTCCAGTTACCATATGTTGACAGGTAGCAGCCATGTAGATGAAATTGGGGGTGGAGAAGGGGGGACTGCAAACCATACAGGAATATGCTATAATTACTTTCAAAGTGAAAGGAAGAGTTCCTAGCATTGCTAAAAAGAAAGGAAGCTCATCTCTTGTTTTGCTTTGTCTCGTGTTCTGTTTTGCCCAGTCAACACACATGTATATAATTTTGAGCTTAAATGCTAGAACTGAGCATACATTGTAATGAAACCTAAACAGTTAGTAAAGATTTTAGAGAAATGGAAAGCCATTTCCAATACATCCTATTATCTTATTCATCTCTTTAGTATGATCATCATATGGTTTCTATGATAGGGTCCTCTCAGACTTTCAGACATTTGAATATATGTAATATCCAGAACTAAGGTCCACTTCATGCATTAATAACAAAAAAGTCCCTGTCATTAGGCAAAGTCAGGCAGATATCTCAGGCAACAGATGGTAAGAAATGTGCTTCTCTATTAAAACTCACACCACAATACATTTCTTAGGACATGATTCATCCTCCATGTGGATACATTTTCTTGTCTGGAAGTATATTACCACAGACCAAATTTGGAGGAGTAGCTAATACCCCAGAGGACAGGGTCAAAATTCAAAATGACCTGAACAGACTAGAAAGCTGGGCCAAAGCTAACAAAATGAATTTCAACATGGAGAAATGCAAGGTACTGCACTTAGGGTGGAAAAATGAAATGCATAGATATAGGATGGGAGACAACTGGCTTAACTAGACTACAGGTGTAAGGGATCTAGGAGTCCTAGTAAAACACTAGTTGAACATGAGTCAACAGTGTGATGTGACAGCTAAAAAGGCCAATGCGATTTTAGGCTGCATCAATAGATGTATAGTGTCTAGATCAAGGGAAGTAATAGTGCCACTCTATTTTGCTCTGGTCAGGTCCCACCTGGAATATTGTGTCCAGTTCTGGGCACCACAATTTAAAAAGGATGTTGAGAAACTGGAGCGTGTCCAAAGGAGGGTGTCTAAAATGGTGAAGGGTCTGGAAACCATGCCCTATGATGAACGAGTTAGGGAGCTGGGGATGTTTAGCTTGGAGAAGAGAAAGTTAAGGGGTGATATGATAGTCCTGTTTAAATATTTGAAGGGATGTCATATTGAGGAGGGAGCAAGCTTATTTTCTGCTGCTCCAGAGAATAGGACCTGGAGCAATGGATGCAAACTGCAGGAAAAGAGATTCCACCTCAACATTAGGAGGAACTTCCTGACAGTAAGGGCTGTCCGACAGTGGAACAAACTCCCTCGGAGTGTAGTGGAGTCTCCTTCCATAGAGGTCATCAAACAGAGGCTGGATGGCCATCTGTTGGGGATGCTTTGATTGAGATTTCCTGCATGTCAGAATGGGGTTGGACTGGATGGCCCTTAATGGTCTCTTCCAATTCTATGAGATCTCCTTTCTTCATCCAGTCATGTGCTGAGATGAACCAGCTGTTACTTTTAAAGGAAAGCCCATTTGTACCATTCATGTATGTATCCATTTCTCCCTCTTTTCTCAAGGACATCATACCTGTGATATTTCCCCATGACTATTTTTTATTTACTACTGGTAGTGAATAATGACAAGAGGGAGTAGAGAATTAAAAGTATTTTTGAACCATCAAGCCATGTAATGCAAGGGAGTACAAAATTCTCTAAATACCCCTAATAGCAAGGACATGTTCTTTTACTTATCTTATGGAGTTACATAACATCTGTATTGGATCATCTGCAATTTATATGTGCATGCTTTTATTTGGGGATTGGACATGGTTATATGCTAGGAGAATTCTGGATATGATTAATTTTAGGTTTATCTAGTGGTCTCTGTCAAGAGGACATAGGGTCAAGTTCTCCCTTGCTACTTTGGTGGTAATCCATTGTCTTCTGTGGATTTATAGCTCTGTAATTTGCATTCAGTTCATCAGCAAGGAGAAATCTGCTTCACAGTGCAGTTAGTTGTGGCAATGAAAATGTTCTTTTTAGCCCTGTTAAAAAACAGACGGTCAAAAAATCTAGAGCCTCCAGCTTGTTTGGGATTTCCAAAGTTATTAACTCATTTAGTATTTGCCCTGCAGTGCACTCTGCTATTACACTGTGAACTAGTGCAAAATAAAAAAGCTATAGAAGCCCCTCTCACCCTTTCAAATTTTACAGGAAGGGAGGAATCATTATGATGATTCACACACACAAACTGGCACTGGTTCAGTCTGCAGTTAAAGTTAGCAATAATCATCCCACTAAGAACAAATAACACTTTTAAAGAGCAAACAGCTTTTTCTATAAATTGTCATTTCTCATTTCCAGCTATTTTATAGTGCCATGATGGTATAGTGGGTAAATCATCTTTGATATATTATATACACAACAGTTTCTGAGGTAAACCTATTTTGGATGAAAACTCATAATACTCTGAACTTTATGAGGGCTCCCTAATGAGCTGGACATTTTTCCTAAAATCCTCCGAGCCAGTCTGGCCAAAGAATGGAACTGATCAGTTTCTAGTGCTTCCCAGAGCTGGTCCTGTAATTTGTGCAAAAAATACTAAACCCTGTACAAATCAAAACATTTGTAAATCCGAAACTCATTTCTGTATTAAGGCAACTTTTGTTTGGTGTTGAGAAGAGGTAAGTTACTTGCTAAACGTCTGGGGTGGCATGCTAGTCGGTGTGTCCTCAATAAGTATATGATGTCTATACTTACTGCTTACTCTTCCCAAATATTTGGTTTTTTAGCATTGTGATTTCTCACTTATATTAAATTTGCCGTGGGAATTAATATCACCCCAGCAGCTTTCCTTTTGTAACCATGGTGTTGTCCACACAGGGAAAATGGTCCGGCTCCTGTCCAGGCTTGCATTGTCTAGTTTAGATGACACAGGCCAAAACACCTGTGGCAGCATCAGGCCTGATCCTGCCTGTACAAGCACAGAGCTGGAGGATCTGGCTTGAGCCCAACAATCCTTTACCCCAGGATAAAATTAGCCCTGCTTTTGCACCGAGTCTCTAATAAACTCTGTGGCAGAACTGGGCTGTTCAGACAGGTTTCCTCCACCCCTGCTCCTTACCATTTTGGCAGGCAATCCATCTGAGAATATCCCCAGTCACACCGTCTGATGGAAAAAGAAGGCACTGGGTCACAGGAGTGCAGCCAGTTACCCTGTTTTCGCATCAGATGGGAAGACTGGGGGGCTTCTCAGATGCATCACCTGCCAGAAAGGAAAGGAACGGCCCTGGGTCAGTGTGAGGATGAGTGTGTGAACACCCACTTGACCCCACACCAACCCAAGAACTAATCCAGGTGAGCACCGGAGGCAGGACAGCATGGGCTTAGCCCATGTTATCCTATCCCATCTGCCCAGGCCTCATGCCTTCCTCACTAGACCAGGAATGGCCAACTTGTGTCTCTCCAAATGTTCCTGTACTGCAGCTCCCATCAGTCTTAAACAGCATAGTCAGTAGGTGAGGGATTATGGGAACTGCAGTCCAACACTGAGAGGGCTATACATAGCCCACTGCCATTCAAGTTATGTCTTAAAAAAATTTCTCTCATTTGTTCCAAGTCATAGTATCTGTTTGCAGGAATTGCAAGATCATTATTTGATCCCAAAAACATTAGGTTAGAGGGAAGAAAGTTACAGGAATACTGAGGCTTGACAGATGAGCGGCTCCATGCCGCTCGTTTTTGCCCCGCATTGTTGCCGTAGCAACCAAAGGGCGCGGCAATGATGCTCTCCCTCTCAGGAGCAAAAAGAAGCTGCCAAAAGCAGCTTCCTGGAAGGGGTGTTATAGGTACGCTTGTGCGCCCCAATCACATTATTTCTAGACAGTGCTGTGGCACGCTCACAAGATCATGGCGCCACCTGTCTAGACAGGGCGAGCAATTATGGTGGCCTCCTCATGGACTAGGGCTGCTGGGCATGTAAATGCCCAGCCTCATCTAGCCCTAGTTTGCCAGGAGGATGCCGCTAATTGTCCATCTGTACCGAGCCACTGAGTCTTAACTACAAATCATTGAGAGGTTTAGCCTACTTGTCACAGCAGTTCCCTAACCCATAGCCCTCCAGATGTTTTGGATGACAACTCTTATCCTATGACTGTTGAGGATTATTGGCTATTTTATAATATCATTGGCCTGTTACAGACTGCCAAAATAAAGCTGCTTCAGGTCTCTTTGGAGGTATGCTGTTTAAATGATGCATGCATCCTAAGAATCCAGAAGCTGCACCAAAGCTGTAACAGGCCATTGTTTAGTATAATCTAGTAACTGTTTCTTTTAGATAGTGGGGTTTTTAATATATGAAAACCCTTCATTAAGCATGTCAGTGACAAGTACTCCCTTTTGCAGGGAAAAACTGTGTTGGCTTGAAAACTGTGGGAGAGATTCTTCTCCTCCATTCAACAATATGTTGTCTCTGTTGCCATGTGTCATTGGTTTCAAATGATGTACTCAGTTAAAGGTGTAGAGATATTATCTATTATCTCATTAAATTTTCACATTAATTTCAGACGGGAATATATGTTCAGTATTCCTGTGGGTGTTTTGTTTAAACCGTATTATTTTAAGGTCCTAATGGCTCATTATATTGCATGATATTAAATAACAAATTTTTGAAAACACTGATTTTATATCCACTGGCATGTCGTAGTTATGTCATTTGTATGTGGTAAAAAAGGGGTTTTGGGGCCAAGGCAGTGAATGTATATGCCATATACTTATATAGTTTCCATACCTTTGGGGCCTTTCCCCCCTAAAAGAACCACACATATATAACCAAATAGTTCAGGCCCTGAAAATAAGCTGAAGGGGGATAGTATTTTTGGCAAAGACAAACTCAAAAGTTCAGTAGATTAGGATTGTTGTTGTGTGCCTTCAACTTCTTTCTGACTTACAGTGACCCTAAGGCTTGCATAGTTTTCATTTAAACGTATAGTTTTGATGTTGTCAGAGTTTAATTGTGAATCAGACCAGTAACCTGTAGGCATACCAGCAACTGTCTCAGTTGGTACATTACAAGAGATACTTTATCAGAAAAGTGTTGTTTCCCTGAGTTAGTGTTGCTTTTGTACTTTAGCAGAAACCCTTGGGATAGGTCCAGAGTTCTTTGCACTGTTAGGTGATGCAGTGTAGCAGTAGAGGAAGAGTGGAAGAGCCTCTCAGCAGCTTTGATGGTGTTGATTTAAAGGGATGGCAGGGGGGCTTTTAGGATTGGTGGTACCTAGCACAGTAAGGTTCGAACTGGAAATACTCAGAGCTTTGCAAATGATCATGTTGGCTGAGGTATTCTGGGAGTTGTCATCCAACAAAGTAACTTTTACAAGCTGTGGGGATTTTTAATTAAAATGTATTTATTTACTGTATATCCCACTTTTCAGCTGGCATAGGACTCAGTCTGATTCACAGCATTTCAGCACTTGAAAAATACTTTTCACAAAGTGGGCTTTATAAGTTTATGAAGGTCTTTGGAAGAACTAAATTGTCATCTGCAGTTGAGATGTGTCTAAAATCTTTAAGGCTGCAAATAAGTGCCTTAATTGCTGGCTTCCCAGATATATATGAATCATTATGGCATACAATTGCATTCATACTTCACTCCCATCATATTCAAGAGGTTTGCATATGTGTCACTGTGCATAAGGCTGCAGGCAATGCATGGTGTGAAAATTGCTTAGTGAAATACATTTGTACTTAGAAGGTATTCAGTCATACTGTGGAGTATGTACTTAAAGAACACATTGATCAAAGAGCCATCTAATCAGTAACGGAATCATGCCAACTGTGAACCATGAAGTCACCTGATTTATAGCAGCAAATATGATCAGGCCTCTGCATAATATTTATGTATGAAAAGTCTTTAAATTACACATTCTAATTCTCTCTTGTTGGTCCTGAAATATCTGCCAACTTGCTACTTAAGGATTTTACTAATAAAAAAAGATGTTGTTCTTGTTTTTGTTTCTGCCAGCACCTTATTAACACATTTCCCTACAGGTACTTTCATGGATCTGTAACTTGGAAAAATTACCTTTTTTGGATTGCAAAGGGATCTTGTAGCATCTTTGAGACTAACTGTGCAAAAGATGTTGTAGCATAAGGTTTTGTAGACTTACTATATACACTCCTGTATAAGTCTAGAAATTTTAGTCTAAAAATTGTCCCCAAAAACAGTCAACTTATCCACGGGTCAATATGAGTACTTCACTTTAAGTGTACTTTAACTCTTATTTTAAAAAGGAACCATCTCCTGGTGAAAGGCAAGAGTGTAATTTGTCCTGGAAGCACTGATCCACCTCTGCTTTCTCATCCATCCAGCCTTTAGTGTGAATACAAGCAATTGCACCTACTGGAGTTTTCCAAGTTCTTTGGCACCGTTTTCCTTTGCTTTATCTTTTAGATCCTTTGTTACATGCCCCTAAGTTTTACCCTCAACTTATCCATGGGTCATATCAAAATCCATAATTTTGGCCTCAAAACCTGCCCTTGACTTATACATGACATTGACTTATTGTCAAGTATATACGGTAGGTCCAAAACGCACTGTGGAAATAATCCAGTTTGAGACGACTTTAACTGCTCTGGTTCAATGCTAGGGAAATCCAGGAACTGTAGTTTTGTGAGACATTTAGCCTTCTCTGTCAGACAGCTCTGGTGCCACAATAAACAATTCCCAGGATTCCCTAGAATTAAATCAGGGCAGTTAAAGCAATCTCAAACTGGATTATATCTGCAGTGTGTTTTGGACCTTGGTCTCCCTATACTACACTGCTTTTTGTAGCTTCAAAAAGTAACTTTTCCAAAGTCTGCATAAATCTATCCTCCTATTTCTTGTAAAAAAAAAGTTCCAGTTAGGCACTCAAGTGAAGAATTTCTATAATCTTCTTTTGCCACCAGTACTATAATTAAATGTTTATACAGACTCAAAGTAACAAGCAAAACCTGGTGGTGGCATGAGTTAATAAAGAATGTTATTATCTATGCTGTTTGTTTCATAGTAAATTAATGCACATGGGATTACATCATTTACCAGATTATTATTAACGAAGGCTTTCATCTGTTAGTGACCTGTTTCAAACTAACCCAGATCAGACCTGAATATTAATTCAATTTTAAGACAGTATCATTATAATAAAGTCTTCTTTTGCACAGGTTTTTAATCATGTAACTTTTTTAAAAATAGCCCATTGGTTGGGACAGGCAAGAAGCTGAAAGTAAATAAATAATAATTCGTTCTTGAGTAGCAATCAATGCATCTAAGTTGAAGCTTTTTTCCCCAGGAGCTGCTATTTGCCGCTACTTTCTACATTAGATTTGTTTTAAGTGTTTATTACCTTTCAGCCCTACAGGGCCCCCAAGGCAACCTACAACAGTTAAACACATTTACACCATTCAGTATAAACAGATGGAACATATTAAAATGTTATTTTAAAAAGGTAAAATAATTTATTTTTTAAATAGTTTTTTAAAAAACACATGCACAGTTAAAGCATTCAGGGAAGCTATACTTTGGTGATTTTTCTTGTCTGTTAAAAAGAATGTATTTGTTGTATTTACATATTATAGTGATTGACTATGTGTGCTTAATTAAGCAGGACTTCAATTATCAAGACCTTGATCATAAGTGGCTATTAATTTATTTAGGATGGAAGAATGAAAATGAATGGCTAATGCCAGACTAGGGGGAGTAGTTGTTCTCTAGGGAAGTAAAATTGTAGCATGAAGCTTAGGAAAAGCTTTTAATGAGTGGTTCATCTAGCCATAGTTAATCTTCTAGCCATAGTAGTCATAGGCGGGGTACAGACCGCCACTTTGCGGCGGTCTGCCGCCGCCGCCAGTAGGTCCGCAGGGGAGCCGGAGCCTTCACACGGCCCGACTCCCGCGCGGACCGAAAAAGAAGCTCCAAAATGGAGCTTCTTTTAAAGTCGCGTTTGCAACGTAGCGAGGCGCCAGGGGCACGCTCGCTACATCACAAGCGGCGCGACACGTCTGGACGCTGTGCGTCCAGTACGTAAAGATGGCGGCGCCCATGTAGAAGGGGCGCCGCCATCTTGTACGTATACAATACGTACTAGGGTTAGGGGGGTGCGGAAGCACCGCCCCTTCCTAACCCTAGTACGTATTGTATACGTACTAAATGGCGGTGTGTATCCTGCCAACGTTAAGTTTCAGCAGCAGAGGAATGATCTTGGAGGTTGGTCTTATCTTGATCAACTGATTTGGGATTCCACAAGGTGTAACATTTTCCTGATTCTGACCTCTTTCTCTCTCATTCTCTCTCTCCTTTCTCTCTCTACAGGTAGTGTCAGCTTAACATATTTTCCATTAGATGCAAACATTTTATAATCTGGCACAAATAATGTCTTACATTCTGATGCATCTTAGAGCCTGTACAGACTGGCCTGTAAAGCCGGTTTCCGGCGGCTTGGGACCCTGACATTTAGACACTGCATGCCCCCAAGACTTCAGGAAGCTGCATTAACACACCACATGCCATACACCACTGAAGCACCCAGAACTTGTCCTGGGACTGTGCTGGGGCCACCAAAGATGGCTCTTTACTGGCCCAAATAGGAGCTGATCTTTTCCACTCCTATTTGGGCTGGTGTCAGTGTGGATTGGGGCTGCCACATGTCTTTGGCACAGCTCCGGAGCAACCAGCTCCAGGGTGGCCCAATCTGCCTTTTTGCAGTGTTCTGTTCTAAACTGACTTCATCAGATAAGGGTCATTCAGATGTAATTTTTTTTTTTTAGCAGAATGATGTAAATAGCCTTACTCACATATTCTGGGTTTATTATTCACACTCTGCGAGTTTGGTTGCTGACATGTGCCAGTACTCAAATAAACATGGAGTTGATGAAGCGAATGTATTCGAAATGCGTTCAAGGCATGCAGAGCTTAATCCCAGGTCTATTGCATTGGTTATTCACACTGCCAATGATGCAAATCTTTTTTAAAAACTCAGAAAAAACTGGTATCAATTATCCTGGATTAAGTGGATTTTTTGGCAGCTCCCCCTAAAAAAACACACACACACACACACACACACACAAACCCTTAATTGGGGTGCAGTCAGGATGCATGTGAAAAACAGAGATTCAACTTACTGACTCAGAAGCCCTGCAAAATTTCACAATACAACTGAAGTCTTGTCCATTTGAATGTGCATTCATTGGAAGATTCATCCTACACAGAAACCTAACATTTCAGACAGAATGTTGTGTTCTTGTCTAGCCTTTTTTCTGACAAACTGATTTTATATGAGAATTATTTACACATGTAAATGATAACATATTGCCTAAATCATCTTAACTGAGTCTATGAAGTCAATGTAACTGCAGACATAATAGCTTTAACATATAGTCAGTTTTCTGGACTTTTTGTTTCTTCTCTCTTTGCTAATTTAGTGTCCTATCTAGCCCTGTGAGGAGTTCTGCAGAATTCAAAATCTCCTAATTTGTGACATTTTGGTGATCTTCCATTGCTGAAATGCAACTGTTAACTTTTAATTAATGGAAATAAACTTGTGACGATGTGTTACCATCCAAAATGCTAGCATAAAATAATGTACCAGATATGTGATCAATCCCCAGTTCCTTCTCCAATACATCACTGCTGTTAAATTAATAAATAATCATAACATTCCACAAATAATTTTTGATATTTGCATGCTGGGGGGAGAGAGAGAGAAAGAGTGAGATTCTCTTTCTCTCCCTCCCTCCCCAAGCAGATATCTTTATCTACATTGCAGAGGATTATGCTGAATTGCAATTTGAAGTTATGTAAAAACAGCCAGAATATTGGCCAACACTTTGCACTATAAATAATTTCTTTATGTAAAGTATTTGGCCCAAATCCAATTATCAGCTTCATCCAAAGTAGACTAATTATATCAATGGGATTTATGTAAGTGTTGACTTACCAGGTTCCTATTGATTCAGTTGGGCTACTTTAGTTGAGACTAAAGATGGGATTTGTATCTTGTTTGTCTCTTTGTATGTTCCTTTCAGAGTAGAAGACAACCAAATCTGAATATTCAGTTAATGATAGCAGCAATTTAAAATTAGTTTTTGGCAAGAAAACCATGGTCATAAGAATAACCAAGGGAGCAATACAGGTATGAAAAAGAAACTGTACATCAAAAACAGAAGGGGGAAAGGTCTTTGTTGATTGCCTCTCAGAGAAGAGAGAGAACTTTATCAGCTGTTGCCCCCATATAATACAGTGATTCTCAAACGCTGGTGCTCCAGGTGTTTTGGACTTCAGCTCCCAGAAGCCTTAGCCCTCTTGGCCAAGGGTCTGGGATTCTGAGAGCTGAAGTCCAAAATATTTAGAAGGACAGAGTTGAAAATCACTGACTTAACTCCTTGCCAATGCCAGTGGTTGCCCCTCCTACAGACTGCTGCATCCTTAACAGACCTCCACTGCTTTCAGGTTCGTGCCCCAGCACTGAATCAGCTGCTGGCTAACCAGACAGATTAACATTTATCCCCTCTCTGCAAAGAAATAATCTGCCTACCAGGAGTTGCAACCAGTGGGGCTATTGCCTTTGGGGCAGCTGCTTTGAGGATGGAGTGAGAGCCAGTTTCCCTTTTTAGGAATGGGGGAGGAGGTTATTTTTTATTGGCACACTTTATATCCTTTAAAAGCATCTAGCCTGCCAGAAAAAGAAAAAAGTCAGACGAAGAACATAGGAAGAAAAGTAAACCAAGGAGTAGCCATTGAAAAAATAATGGGTAGAATTTGATATGGACTAGGGAGACAGTATTATTGTCATGGGAAAATGAGAACCATAGAAGATTTTCATACCAGTGCTTTACTGCTGGTAAAACGCTGCTAAAACATTTAGGAAGCACATGTGTGAAAGCCTGGCACACTTCCTAAATGGCAGGGAATTGGCTGCTCACCCCCAGCATCCCTGAATCATTTGGGGATCAGTCATTTCCCATGAATGCAAAGTTTCTGTTCATGGGAGATTCAGGGACGCTGGATGCAAGCAGACGATTCCCTGCCGTTTAGGAAGTGCGTCAGGCTTACACACACACACACACACACACACACACACACACACACCCTAAGCGTTTTAGCAGTGTTTTACCAGCTGTTTTAGCTTCTCTTACCCCACGGTAAGCACTGGTATGAAAATCTTCATAGTGTTTTGGTCGTCCCAAAGTGCTTTTACTTTAGATAGCCTGAAAGGCCTTGGCAACAGGACTCGGGGGCTGAAAGTGTTGCTGCTCAGTACCAGGCTGGTAAATGTGAAAACACTTATGACCCGTGGAAATCTTGATCCTGGATGAGCATGCTGACCTGGCTTGTATTATGGAGGCCTGGCTGGATCAAGCTTACAAGGAGGCTTATCTCTCCTAGCTCTGTCCATCTGAATTCTCTGTGCAGCAACAGGTGAGTGGAGGTTGCAGTATTCTGTCAGGGTTCCATCCTCCTGACCAGGTGACTATCCTACAGTCTCTTGGGTTCAAGTGTTTGTGGCAGGGACAGAATAGGGATCGTCTTGGTGTCCCACCTACCCTTCTGCTCAACGGTGGAAAATACATGTAAGATTAATTCAGACAAGACAGATGTGTTCCTGGTCAGTTAAAAGGCAGATCATTGAATAAGGATTCAGCTTGTACTGGCTGGTGTTGAAAGAATACTGCTTGAATTAATAGAATGAATGAATGAATTGTAGAACAAACTGGATTTATCTTAGTATTTTCATGTCAAAAATGAAATGGACTGAACTGAAATGGAATAAAATAACCAAATGAGGGTGTGATTATTTCAGAACCCTTATTTCCAAGAACTAACCCAGCCTTAGGTTTCAAGTAAAAACTTTTGGATGCATCTTCCCTAAAGTGATTGCAGTTGTATTGTTCTAACTTGACACCCACTGTTTATAAGAACTACAGAAGACTTATTTCTCAGTGTAATCTGCAGTCCTAAGGCACATGAGACTTTTAGTTGCCAAGAATAGCTCAGTAATAGGGTCGGGATGGTGTATCAGTATCAGCTCATACTTCAAATTTCTCTGCCCCCTTGCTGTTGTGTAATAATAGAGCTGTAAGTGGTAGCATTCCTTCTGCTCTAAGAATGTGGCTTGCTTTGTTGCATTTGTCATCATAACAGTGGGTGGGTTGATGTACTGTACACTCAACACTGCTGTGGCACAGTCACTGTAGTCATGTAGATGCTGCTTAGCAAGGAATAATTGTTGGAAATATGCTATTTCCTGCTATAAAAGGCAGACTGCACAGTACAACAGAAAATGCTGGCTACAGGAATGCAGATAGTCAGAAGAAGAAACTAAGTAAACAGAATATATCAAAATAAAGAACTATTTCTTGAGTAGCCTCCCTATAACAGTAGCATATATTTCTGTGAATACATCAGTAAGATTGGGATATTTTGTACTAGCTTTCCCTGTATTGCTTTCACTCCATATGTCAAAGAGGGATAAAGTATTGGCCTTTAAAAATGGACATCTCAATACCTTATTCTGTCCTGTTTTTCATTCTGCTTGTAAGTACAGGATTTTGTTTTGGGGAAAATTATACTTTTAGGGAAAGGTAATGCTCCTTGCTACTTGCTACTTGAAGGCCAATCTTGATGCAATGGCATCAACTAAATTGTTTTCCTATTAACCAAATTCAGATATAAAGTGGCAGTTGTGGTTTCTTATTTTAACATCAAAAGGGACCCACAAGGAATCCTCCTCTGCTTTGCTTCCTCCAAGTCCATTGTTTGAGCTTATTTACATTTTGGACATAAGTGATTTTAAGGGGAAAATGCTTGATCCAACAGACATTGGTGAGAGTACAGTTGCCCCTCCTTTTTTGCGGGGGATCGGTTCCGGCCCCCCTCGCAAAAATGGAATTTCGCTTATATTCAAGCCCCATTGTTTTGAATATAGGCATGCAGCCGTGGGAGCATGCGGGCGTGCACCTTGGGCACGCACCCCATTGTTTCCCCCTCCATTCATCCCTTGCGCATAAGTGAGGGATGCGAGTTTAAAAACCACGAGAACAGAGGGAGGACTGTACTTTCTTTTATATTCCTACTGATGTTAAAATCAAATTTTTGGCCATAACTTATAAGAAAATACCTGAGTGTTGCTGTGATCAGTCCTTGGGATGAGGAGTGGGTTGTAATACTGCTTATATCTCATAGTGGTGGTGGGAAATAACAAGCAGTGACTTTCCTATGAAACGTGATAGAAAAATGCAGATTTGAAACCTAGACAGAAATACACAAGAGCCAGTATGGTGTAGTGGTTTGAGCTCTGGACTGCGACTCTGGAGACCAGGTTTCAAACCCCTACTCAGCCATGGAAACTCAGTGGATAACCTTAGGCAAGTTACATTCTCTCTCCCTCAGAGGAAGGCAAAACAAACCTCCTCTGAACAAAATCCTGTCAAGAAAACCCCATGATAGCTTTGCTTTAGGGCCACCATAAGTTAGAAATGATTTGACACAACAACAATAACAATAAGAACAACAGAATACCCACTGAAATCAACAAAAACCTATTGGCTTCATTGGGCTTTCTAAACTATGGATATACCTCTTAGTCCTTTAATTTTGAAATGTGCACATTTTCAATTTTGTTTTATACTTTTTATTATACTGTTACAATGGTTGCTTAGGAATGCCTTTTCTTTTTCTTTTTAAAGAGAATCCCTTAATAACATACACACTTAATGGGGTGATTCTAGCCTTTTTTAGCTGTTTGATGGTTGGGTTTTATTTACTTTTGTTGATTTTATTTCACTATTGTTGATTGCATGCTATATTTAAAACAAAAGAAGAGCCAGTACAAGTATTAGTACTAGCTGGTAGCCACTTGTCTATAATATTTGTGTGTTAAGGTAGTGATGTGTCCTACTTTACAGTGGACAGCCTATCCAGCCCAAGTGTGGTTTAAATATCAAAGGCCATAAGAGATTGAGCAGAGGACTTAAAATTGCTCATTAATACCACTGGGAGAAGAGACTGAGCAGCTACACAGATAGTGTGATCACTGTTGTCTTCACTATGTTGAGATATACTTATTTTTATTTTAATTACAGCAGCTGTTTCTAGATGTGCATTTATGTGTATAAAACAGTATATAAAGATGTGATTTAATGGAAATTTGTGTCCGCTTTACAGTAGATGTCCACTTTTGAGAAGTACATTTTCCCTTAGTACACTCTATAAGAAACAAGTTGTCATTTAACACATTTGTAAATTTTGACTATCTAACAGCACATCCCTTTAGGGTTGTTGTTTTTTTTTTAAAAAAAAAGACATTCATGTATCACTTTTAAGATTTAACAGATGATGCTGTTGAGTGCAATTGTGCATTGATTTAGTCATAGTTACACATTTGGACCTAAAAAACCCCAAGGCACCAAATCCTGTCTGATCTTGGATATTTAGTACTTGGATAGAAGACCATCAATGAACACCAAGTGCTGTAGGTTATATTTCACTGGAAGAAACTGGGAAAACTGCCTCTCAGTATTCCATGACTAAGAAAACCCTATAAAATTCATGGGATCGTCATAAATCAACAGGTGACTTCAAGGTGCAAGAACACACACACAAATTCTAGAGATACAAATCAGTGGTGTACAATTTAACTGCAGTGGCTTCCCCCAAATCTAGTGGAGGTTATAGTTTCAGGATGTTCAGAATACTGCATTTAAGATCTTTCACAAAGCTGCCATTTCCAAGGTTCCCTGTAGAGAAGGAACAATAATTAAGTAAGACTTAGGGGTGGAGTTTCCAAAAAAACCCAAACATGGCCAGCAAATAAAATGCTAGTTTCTTTCTTTCTGATATATATTAAAATTAATACAATAATACTGCAGTAGGATTGGTGTAAATAAGAATGATTATATTTCTGTAAAGTAAACAAACCTCTGCTGTAAAATATTCACGCATGGTTTCCTTTGCTTTATTGTTGTTGTTTGTTTATATAGTGCCATCAATGTACAATGTACAATACTTTACAACTAAAACAACAACAAAGACATACAATCTGATACACACACACACACCCCTAAGGAGTAATGAAAGTATAAAAGTATTACATTCAATGGTAAAACAAATTATCCAGATAGATTTAAAAAAAAACCTGATAAATACATGTAATGAAAATACACAGGGTGATAAAAGGTTTTCCAAAAGCTTTGGAAAACAAGAAAATTTTCATTCCAGACTTCAAAATAATGAGGGAGTTTTCACACACCACTAGAAGCCAACCAAATAGCTCAATTAACCAGAGTACCATTTATGGCATAGATATACCCATGATCAAGGATGTACAGTATGCATCCCTAGAGCCACATTCAATCCTTGGCCTAATTTCATGTGGCCTAGTATGGGAGATCACTTTAGAATGCTTGGAAGAGTTCTTTTTGCAGCCTGCTAGGAAGGGAGAAGAGTATGGAGAGAAGAGAAAGAAAAGGGGATGCCAGGAAAAGAAAGAAATGGCGTGCATCTGCTCCTGTTGGAACTAATTTTACTCTCCACTGGATTCAGCCCACTCACAACCGACATGTGGCACCTAAGGGAACACAGGGTGCTATTTGGAGACTCTGATCTCAGTAAGCTCTACCATGTCTTCTTACTGCACCCAAACACTACAGTCATGCATGTTTATACAGTGAATGCTGAAGTTAGTCTCCCATTGGAAGCACACTAAGGCCTGTTACAGACAGCCAAAATAAAGCTGCTTCGAGTCACTTTGGAGGTATGGTATTTCAATGATGCATGAATCCTAAGAGTCTGGAAGCTTCACCAAAGCTGCACTCCAGTCCTTAGGACTGGAGCGTGGCTTTGGTGCGGCCTTTGGACTCTTAGGACCCATGTATCATTGAAATACCATACCTCCAAAGTGACTTGAAGCAGCTTTATTTTGGCTGTCTGTAACAGGCCTAAGATTCCCTTTTGGCCATGGTTCACTATTGTCTACCAACAGCTTTCCCAGGTAACCTTGTTGAGAGGACCTACTTTTCCCCTTAAGTGTTGTCAGATTTTTGGCGATCTGAGTAGATTACCTTCTTGACCACACCATCTGCTTTCTAGGTAAAGAAGCATGTATTATTTCTTATAGTGGTTATACTTAAAGATGGCAAGGAAAAGTGTTTCTTCAAATGTTTTATTTCCTTTAAGATGATTTTAAGATAATTTTATATAGCTGCAGCCATATATACTCTTACCTGGAAGTAAGCCTCATTGAAACAGAGTGGAACCCATGACTACCTCTCAGAAGAGATGCAATGAAGTTATGTTATAGCTTTAAATTTAAATTTATATAAATATTATTTTGTCTTTTGTCTTCTTGCACGACAAAACCAGGCAACCATGTGACTGCCATCGATGTATAGTAGACTTTGCAGAGAAAAAGAGAAAAAACAACAACCTCAACATTGGTGCCAAAAATTCATAAATATTGGGAGCCTTGAGGCTTCTGGGTGGCTCAAGGACTATATTTAGGGGTCCCACAGGCAACATGTTGCCCACATCCCACAGTTTGCCCACTCTTGGTATAGGTAGAGCGGCTGTAGTGTTTCTTTGGTCTTTGCCCTGACTCGAGGCTTCCAGGGTTTTCCTATTTTCTCCTAAAGGGACGGCCTTGCTGAGACTGCAGAGGGAGACACTTTTGGGCCAGGTAGCAGTGTTGCATAGTTATTTCAGTGTTGGACTAGGATTCTGGAGACCAAGGTTTGATTCCCTGCTTGACCGTGAAACTCACTGGTTGGCCTTGGGCAAGTCTCACTCTCTCAGCCTCAGAGGAAGGCAATGGCAAACCTCCTCTGAACAAATCTTGCCAAGAAAACTTTATGATAGGTTTGCCTTAGGGTTGCCATAAGTTGAAAAAGATGTGAAGGCACACAACAACTTAAAGACTTATCAGTTGCTATATTGCTAGAGAACCCACTATCTGGCAGCCCCACTGCAGCTGAAGAGGCTGAAGCAACTATGGTGACATGTTTATCTTCTACTTTATTTCACAAGGTCTCATCATATATATATATACAATCCATTTAAAACAGCTCAGAATAATGAAAATTTAAAACGATTAGGAATAATTAGAAGTTTTAATAGGTTGTCTTTGTTATACTGTTGAAATTTCTTTTAAACTGCCAAAATATAAACTTCTCCACAGTTAAAACAAATACATTTATTAAAAAAAATTATTGAGATGGAACATAGGTACACATTTAAATAAACAAATCAGCCATTGTAGAAGAGCATTTTTGTATGCTATTCAAACCACTGACCTTGCTGCAAAACTATGGAAAAAGACAAAACTTTTGCAGTAGTATAAATCACAGTTAGTGAATGTGCACTCCAAAAAAATGGTTGAATTAGGTCTTTTTGCTCATTGATTTTGTATTTGGTTAATGATTCCAGCTCTGAGATCATAACACTCTATAAGATGTAAGATATCCTTAACCTTTTAATTTTAGCTATGTGTTGATTTTGACATTGACATAGTATAGTGACCCAGTAATGTTTTTCGATATTTTAATTTTTGCTGATGTTTGAAAATACTATTGAAGAGCTGATTCTTAATTATAACATACAGCATTGCATAAATGTCTCTCTAATTAAAAAGCTTCTAAATTCTGACTGATCAATTTGGAAAGGGTTAGTTTCAGATGATTTATTAGTAATTTGACCTATAGCTAGTTGATTGTGGTTATAGTACTGATATGATAATACATTACTGATTGAATGATATAGTTACAAATTTATTTTGGTGCTTCTGATATAATTTCTGAACATTACAACGTAGATACATTTGCAATAGGTTCGATAGTCTCAATTTAATAGTAGGAATTAGGAAGTAAGAGCTATATTTATATGAAAATGTATTTCCAATGCGAAATGTGTTACTGTTTGTGCTCAGATGTAGCAGCTGCATTGCAGCCAATGGAATTAACACACTGGGTAACAGAACCTTGATTCAAAATCTCCAGATGACATGAAAGGACTCACTTTGTCCCCATGCTGAGAACATGCTTGCTGTCCAATAGCTATGACATGGTTCTGATTGTAAGGTCCATGTAGGAAAATAGAAGTTTGATATGTTCTAATTAAAGACATGTTAAAACTATATTACATGTGTTGTATCTCCTCCATCAGTGATACCCTGCCAGACTTAAACAGATGAAGGCCCATCTGTTTCAAAAGGCCTAAGAATGTACTCAGATTTCTTTCATTAAATTCATTGGGACTTAAAAGCACTTAACTTGGTTTGAGCCGTGCTGATTTTATACTCAAGGCTAAGAGATAGAAGATGGCATTTTATTATAACTATTTTAGGGGCTGGGGATGATTAAAATATTTGTAAAATTTTGAGTTAGTATAATCCTTTTATATCTTTGGAATTCCCCTTAAAGTTGTTCAGTCATGCAGAACTGAAGCTGTTTATTATATTCTGTTGTTTTTACTTTTCTCTTAGCAGTAGCATTTTCATTAACATTCCATGAGATCTTAGCACTTCAGCCAAAAGCTAGATTCAGGTTATTTAATAAAGAGTAACTGTCAGTTTTAATCTCTTTAATCTATAGAAATTGTGCCCTTCCAAAAGATATTAAAAGATACATTTGAAGTTGTTTAAACCAAACATCTTCAAAACCATGTTAAGCATATCTTCATATCGAGGTATGGGTACATATTTACAATACTGGATCTGCAGTTTGAGCAGCTTATATTATTTCCTCCATGAAGACTATTCCTAGTTTAAACATTCCCCAGTGACTTCATTAAACACACTCAAACACTATAGTATTGAAGAGGCAATATTCTATTAAAAAGAATGAAAGAGCCAAGTTTGTTTTTGCAAAGTCTCTTGGTGCCAGCAAAGTTTCATTGATGCAGCCAATATATTTATATACAGAAATTATTTATGTAAAGTATTGCAACTGTCTGGAAACTTTTGGAAATAGTAGATTGGGTAAGGCTCAGCTTGGTTTTTGACAACAAAAATCTAGAACGTCTGTAATACGTTACTTTAGGTTCTTATTAGAAGGCTAATAAAAACAGCACTGTACATTTCAGCATTTTTCTGCATTATCAATAGAGTTCTATTTAGGTATACATATTTTTCCAGTGACACTTTTGATTACTATGTTGGTGGAGTCAACATGTTGTTAGTTTTAGCATTCCAAGAAAGCACTTAAAATTGACTACATTTGTCAATCGCAGTGCTCCAATAAATTTAATTCTTTCCTCCAGTAAATGTAATTCTTCTTTGTAGTCTCTGTGAATCACACAAATGGATTTTACTGTGCCTGCATAGAGCTATGATTTTGAAGTTTTCAAAAGTACTTATATTGGAGGTAGAGAGAAGACCTGATAGATATATTTTAAACTTTGGCCCGATACAGACGGATAAAAGCACTGTGCTGGGTCCGATTTAAGGGCTCCATAGGGCTGGGCGCCCATACGTGCCCAGTCCTGATTTTGGTGCCCATGCGCCATCTTGCTGCAGCCCCGCCCACATGGGGAGCACGATGCTGATGCACAGGCGTCCGCATGCCCAAACGATGTTTGCCGGAAGCGGCGGCATCAGGGCATGCGAGTGCCATTATGGCATTCCTAGAAAGAAGCCACTCAGCACGGTGCTGACAAAGAGTAAAAACGTGCGGCCTGGAGCTGCCTGTCTATATCCTCCCTTTCTTATATTGATAAAAGGGGCAGCGGAAAGAGGCTTGTTTGGTGGATAGCCTGAATGTTCCCAGGCCCAGGAATTTCCTACTGAGGGGCGTAAGGTAGGCTTCGTTTGCACACCTCTCACCACATGGTCTTTACACCATCAGGAAGAGACCTCAATGGTGCTAGAGAATTTGTCTGGATCTTGACATGTTCTAGTAGATTTAAAGAGGTATTGTAAAGGGCCAGAGGTGTCTTCATTATTTCTTTCATTATTGAAATTCCACAAAAGTGGTGGTGGTGGTGGGGAAACAAGTGCCTTGTATTATTAAAAGTATTATTTTAGTTTATTATTAAAAGTATTATTATCCTGGGCAAGAGAAGAAAATGTAGTATTCTATTAAGATACATCATTCCCTTTGGTCAAGATTTGAAAGCAAAAGGAAATGGACAGCAAGCCATTCATGTGCTTTTTCTTTTTGTGGCATAGCTCAAGGAGCTCTGTGTCACATGTTAAGTCAACCATCTTAAGGTATATGGGGAAAGAGCTTCTGTGACAGAGAAAAGGAATAAATAGGCAATCTATCCTTGGTCCTCACCTTTATATTTTGTTTGTGTTTTGCTGAGTGCTTTATGCAGAAGTTGGAAACATTATCCCAGAACTGAATGTGGAAACTACATTTTGAAAAAGAAATGTGTTTATCTTAAATAATGATGTTACACCATTAATGCATTACTTCTTGTTTGATTCTTATTTGGGTGCTACTAGCACAGTACATCTTATTTTTTTAATCTCTTAACAATACAAAAAAAGCTCACAAATTCCCCAAGTGACCCTCTCCCAAACAAAACTTTGAACTGACAAGTAAAAATTACTCATAAACATTACTCATTACTCATCAATTATACCACATAGCTGGTTATATTAGTAGTCATTTACATCATTTTAGAGTAATATCATTGCCCCCAATTACCTTGAAAAGTGATGCATTAATAATAATAATAATAATAATAATAATAATAATAATAATAATAATGTTTTTATTTATATCCCGCTCCTTCCCAAGATCAGGGCGGCTCACAACATATATTAAAAACAGGGTGGTACAATACAATAAAAAACACAATCAAACAGCAATACAGTAAAATAACAAGCTAAAAACCCCATTAGCCCCACCTCTTGGCCACGGAAGAGGAGGGAGGCCCACAGGATTTTACTCGGGGAATGCTTGTTGGAACAGAAAGGTTTTTAAGTCCTTTCTGAATTGGGCCAGGGAGGTTGATGAGTGGAGCTCAGTGGGCAGCGTGTTCCAAAGGGCCGGGGCAGCGATGGAAAATGTCCTCTTCATGGTGGAGGAAAGCCTGGCCCCAGGCACCTCCAGTAGTTGCTGCCTAGATGTTCTGAGGGTGCGGGACGGAATGTTCTTGTTCATAATATTATTACCTGTAATACGTTACTTTCAAACTCTGACTGTGATAAGGAATTCTGGAAGCAATCTCTCCAAAACAAGATTGTACCAAGATATGGTTATACACCGGCTTTTATGAAATTACTATATGTCAAAGGATTAGCACACTGTCTTGTGCACTGCTAAAATTAGACAAAGCTGTCAGTGTTAAAAACTCTCTACTCCCAACAGGCTATTCAAAGGGCTGTTTTAGCCCCAGGAAATACCAGAAGACCTGAGCAGTCTTGACTTTATCTTGCTAAGCAATGTATTCCTAAAAGATTTTGACTTTGGAAAATGGGGTGCAGCCAGTGTTATCTGGACACCACACCAACAATGGCTCTTCAAAAACAGCTCATCATGTCTGTGCAGTGAGGACATGGCAGCTTATATTACAACTGTAAATCATTGCTTATTTCATTCTTGCATGCAAAAAACAGAAGATTTCAAAAAGATTGATGAGGGTTTTTGTACATTTGGGGGGAGAATTTTCTCATTTTGGCAGGGGTTTGTGGGGGGAGGGGACCAGCCTGAAATTTCCAAACCACAATTAACAGTAGGTGGCTGTTTTCTTGGCAGCAGTATCTTGATTGTCAAAAATCTATTCTTGTCAAGAGACAAGAAAAATTGTACGTATACGGACACATACTCACATACACACACACTTCTTATTCCAAATTTTAAAATGCAGTTTCAGTTGATTTAGGCAAAAACATGCATTGATCTTAAGGAAAGTAAATAGAAGGTGTGAATTAATATTTCTTCATATTTGCTCTTTGCCACAGTCTCCATAGTAATGCTAAGCCTTTTCATTGCTCAGTAGCAATTAAACCTCCAAGAGTTATAGGGAGGTGTTTCAGGAAACTTTTTTGTTTGCCTTGAAAAATTCAATGTTGTCATATAGCAAAAACCTTCAAGGTGATGTACTGTGGAATTCCATTGAAACACCATAAGAGTAAAGAATCAAAGCTGTAACAAAGCTACAAAAATCACAAAAGCAGATAAAATCAAGCAACTTACAAGACATGTCCAAACAAGGGGGTCTTTTCTTGGCACTAAAATGAAACTAGATCTGGTGCCAGGCCACCCTCTCAGGTAATGGCATTACATATATGCAGTACCTTGATTTAATCCTTTTCCCTATCAACATCAATATACCTTTGAACCATAGAGAAGCATAGAACAGGGACTCAATACTGTGACTGCAGTGTTCAGTTTGACATGTCAGACCCAGTGAAAAAGTCTGTCTTAAGATGTGTTTTTTATTTAAAAGGGGGGGGGGTAATCCATTCAACATGCCAAAATGTTTCAAACATAATATTTCAGTTTCTGGTGTTTAGACTCAGGTGGGAGAAAGTGTTCTGTATATATTTAAAAGCAAAATAAAACAAAACTATTAAGTATGCAATGAAAAACATATAAAAAGAACAGGTCTCACAAAGCTAGAAATTGATGTCTTTTTAATTGTATTGGTAAAAGTATCGGTAAAAGAAACTGGGAGAATCCAATGTACAGTAAAAGAAAGACAATTTAAGAATTTTAATGTACAGTCCATGAGGAAATACATGTTTGACCTTCTTTGAGAGATATTAAAGGGAACAATGGGCATATATTAGCAGTTACCTATGGTCCAAAAACACTGCAGAAATACTCCAGTTTGGGATTGCTTTAACTTCCCTGGCTCAGTGCTAGGGAATTCTGGGAATTGTAGTTTGTAATCTTTAAACCAAGGCAGTTAAAGTGGTCTCAAATTGGATTATTTCTGCAGTGGACCTAGGTTATATATAAACTTGTATCTCATATTGTCTTCCACATAAAATTAAAATCTATGGAAAGTAATACGGATAAACCAAATGAAATTACAAGCATATAAATCCTGATTCTGTATTCAAAATGCTTTTCAACAGTTTGAAAATCTGCTTGGGTGGATTTCAAAAAATGTGTCTCCACATTTGACATCTAGCAACTGGTAGTTTCAGAGGAGGAGGTACAACATTATATATTTTTTACAGGTTTTGCATCCTCTGAATAAATATCAAGGCTGTATTCATCATAGCCACTTGTCAGACAAGGAGTATGGAAATCTGAACTCTAAAGCAGAATGAATTCCAGATCCACATTAAGACTCCGAGGAACCATAATTCCAGACTTCCACATCCAATCCGTTTTCATTCTTGGGATGTTCTTATTATTCTGAAGAAAGGTTTTGTCCAGCACTCAGAAATGTAGGCCCTTAGAAGAATTATTTTGACCATGGGAGCACTTGTTTTCCTCTTCTTAATATTACTGGGATGTTGCTCTCTCTATATTAATATTAATATGTTCCTCTATATATATCTTTAGAGCCGGGATGACTTGCTATTGGGGGATCAAGAGGCTACATTGGTCTCCCAGGTGTTCTTATACAATATCCAGAAGAATGAGCAAAGATGCTAAAGGGTTTGGTAGCAAAAATCTCTACACAATAGTGGTGGAAGGTTTGGTCTGGAGAACAGAAGTTTGAGAGATGATATGATAGCCATCTTTAGAGAGGATATGATAACGATAGACATCTTCAAATATATAAAGGGGTTCTTTCCTAGCCATACCAGGAAGATTCCAGGGATGGAAACAAGAAACACGTTAATGATATGTTTCTGATTCTACTACAGAGGCAATGTTTCTTCCTGCTGGAATAACCTGAATTGAAGCTAATGAGGACTCTAGACACAATACTTAGAATTGTATGCCGTAAGACAGCATAGTTGTTTTAAAATGGATGAGATAAGATCTGTATGTTGGAGTCCATTCCAGCTATACAATTCTATCATATGATTGACACCTTCCCCCCCTCCCGCTGGCTCAAGTAGTTTGGAAAATAATGAAAAATGTGTGTTGGGGTGCTGTATTACTGAGCAGTTTGACTGTATAGTCCTCAGACTCTTGCATGCAGTAGCTGGCGTAAGTATACTTTATTTGCAGAATATGAATCATGACCCTGGATAGTCTATCTGGTAATTGCTGAACAAAAACCAGAGACACAGATAGAGAATGTGAACTTTGGCTGTAAGTTATTGTTTTATGATTATGGGTTTCAAAAGTACTATGTCACCCAGACAAATATATGTGGTAATAGCAAAGGAAATAGATTTTTGACTTTAACTTGTTTTTATTACATTTATGGCTAAGAATATATTTATTCCATTTTTTTCATTTTAGACTGAAAGAAAACAGATCATAGATGGTATGAACTAAAAACATTTTTATGTGTGTGAAGCCTTGCTAGAAGGATTTTGGTTCATTCCCTACCATTAGCACATTCAAGAACTGTGAATAAGAGTGTAAAATATTTGCACATCATTACGTTTAAATTAACTAAGGAATTAATTGCTGCTTCAGTGTATATTCTGGCTAATTATAATGAATACTAAGCTGTATTTTTAAAATGCCTATTGGTTTCCTGTGAGAGAAGAAACCTTATTTCCAGTAAGTAAGGTTATCCATAGCTATCTATCTGCCTATCTATAGTCAAATATAATTTTCAGAGCTACTCTAAGATAATTAACTTATTACAAAAATGAGAATAAATAGGAAGAATAAGCATCTAGATTATCTAAAGAATTAATGTTAGTTAATTTCACATGAGCTAAGTAATAACCAAGCATTAGCATAGGCATAATTCAGAAAGATACATGGCAAAGCACCAAGCTAATTTAGATATATTATGAAAAAAGCTATCATACTCAGTTTAGCATGAGGCAATTTAACATGAACCCCTGAATTTATTTTCAGACATTACAAACTGCATGTAAAATGTCTACAGATGTCTAACACTGCTAAAAGAAAAGAGAATCCTTTGAATCATCCACAGAGACAAAAATAAGCATACTACTGTATATACCCATGTATTAGTAAAATATTTACCCCCCTCCCCCAAAATCTGGATCAGTTTATTCACAGGTCATTGTAAGTACTGTACTTTAACAGTTATATTAAGAAGGAAGGAAGGAAGGAAGGAAGGAAATTTGCTTCTCTGTGTAGAGTGGCAAAAGGTGAGAAGCTCTCCATCTTGGCACCACTTCTGACTTTTTTAATTGCCTGGGCAGGAAAATGGCAGTAGTGGAAGGTCTTTGGTACTTCCTCTTAAAGGAATGCTAAGAGGAATCAGGTTTTGAAGAATCTGAATAAGAAATTTGTCTATATTGGTCAGCTTTTCTCAGTTAAAATCAGACAAAGTTATCACATTAAAGGCTATTAGCCCATGGTCACTATTTTCTTAGCTTTGCCTTTTCATCCTTTTTGACATGTGTGCATTTTCTTAGTCCCATCTGTGCCTGGTCATCTCTCCTACACATCTCACAGCCATGATTTACCATAGTTCCCTCCTCTTCCATCCAGCCTTTAGGGTGAGCACAAACAGTTTTACAACAGTTGTAGCTGCTGGAACTTTGCCATTGTTTTCCTTTGCTTCCTCCTTAGCATCCTTTATTACATGCCCCTAGGTTTATCCTTGACTTATCTACAGATCATAGGTTTGGGCTGGTACAGGTCGGCACTAAAAACTGACTTCCAGATGGCTGTGGGTGGCTTGGGGGAATGGCATGCACAGGCTGCATGCCTCCATGATGCCCTGAAGGTGTCCATAGTGGCCACATGTCAGCTGGCTTCCGGGCATCTTCAGATATGGCGGTTACAAACTGCAAGCCCCCAACATCCTGGGAAGCTGCCGTGGAAGAACTGCTAAAGGTGGCTCTTCCGCAGCCGAAAAAGGAGCAGTTAAAAACTGCTCCTTTTTTTGGCTGGTACTGCGGCAGATTGGGGACATGACATGCAGCTGCTACGGCCCTAATCCCTCTTCAGGTGGGCTGGTTTCATGTCGCCCCATCCAGGCTGTCTATTTCGGCCCTTTGTACCCCCCCCCCCAAACCTGTCTTCAATTTATACACGAGGTTGACTTATAAGCAAGAATATAAGAGTTATATAGGAGTATACCCAAGAAATTTAATACATAAGAAAAATGTGTGGCGTGGAAGCTATAAATGCATATCCATTTGGGGGGGAAGATACAATTGTTTGTGTATTTCTTTTTTTTATATATAATAATCTTTATTGATAGTTTCGAAACATAAAAATATATATTAAAACAAAGTAAACAACATTTTCCAGTTCAAAGAGAGAAATTTCCCCTACAGTGTTACTTGTATTACCTTAAATTTATTCAATAACAAATCTTAATTTTATGAACTGGATTCCGTCGGGTCATATTGACTTCCTAATACATTCTCTCTGCATTTGAGAGTTTTTTCTTTTGAACTCTATAATTGTTCCTTATTATTTGGTGTTTCGTGGTACCTTTCGGATAGGTGTCGGTTCTCATTAAGTGCTTATTTTCTCTTGTCCCCTATCCGACATCAGCTTCAAATTTTACATTTACACTAGAATGTAGTAGTCCACATTTAATTACCTAGCGGAAGGTATTCAATCAATCTAACCGTATTCTTTCTGTCTCCCCATCCGCTTGCTAACATAGTCACGAAGCACATTCATTAATCATTCCTAGTCCTTCAATTTCCTTTAAGGAGGACAAATCTCCAAAAATAAAACGACATTCTTTTAGTTCCACAACTTCTATGATGAGAAGGAAAATTTTTTCATTTCTTTTTCTGAAATTTTTAAATTTGCTGTTGATAAAAAAAAGGGAAAAATATAAGCCAACCATTAGATATTAGAGAATTCTAAATCATTAAATCGGTTTCAATTACAGATTAAAACTATATTAATATCCCATTCCTTTCCCATGCTTTTCAGTACCCTTTCCCATTCTTCCTTTCTCTTCTTGCCATCACGGTTTTGTACCAAACATGTCATTCTGTCCAGCTCTCTATACTCATTTACCTTAATCATCCAATTCTCCCATGTCGGGATCTCCTTGGTTTTCCACAATCTAGCTATCTCTATCCTAGCTGCAGTGACAAGGTAAAGCGTAATTCTCCAGAATTTTTTTTCTTCTGCATTCAGTACCGTAGTTATGTTAAGGAGATACAGTTTTGGATCCATACAAAAGTTAAACCCCAAGATATTTTGTATAGAGTCATGAACTAGCTTCCAAAAATTTTTTAGTTCTGTACATCACCACCACATATGATATAGCGTCCCTTTATGTTTATTACATTTCCAACACATTCCCTCACTAGACTTATACATTTTTTTCAATTTCCATGGAGTTATATACCATCTGTTTGTGTATTTCACTGGATTCAGTTGACAAGAAACAGTGTGACCTGAATCCTATTACTAGAATCCTATTACTATTACTAGGGCCCAAAAGAGGAGATCAATTGAACCAACTGTTGAATGAAGAGTCAACATGTAATGCTAATCCCAGTGATTAATGGAGTTTGCTAAAGTTCAGACTACCAATAGACTTGTATCTGATACCGGCTAACTGTACTACAATATAGTTATTCTCACAGCAGCAAACCACAATTTGCTGTCAAGTGAACCTATAAGATCCCTGTAACTAGGAAGTGTACATCGGATCCATGGTCACCTCATGAGCTGATTTGGGATTTGCAACTGCCTGGTATCAGAAGAAATGGGAGGCCTTTCAGTTCCAGATTTTAGAATATATTATCAAGACAGTGGTTTACTATGGATTAAAAATTGGGTTTATTTAAAAGAATATAAATTGTTACAATTTGAAAGCACAAAAAACATCTACAGTTGGCATGGTTACTTATAATAAGGAAAAATGTAACATAGAATTTAATAATCATTGTGGGGAATCTGGTGGATTTGAGGGGCTTCTGGGGGGTCCTGTGGGCCACACTTAAGAGTCTCTGGCTGCATTTGGCCCATTGGTCACATTTTGCCCCCCTCTGCACTACACACACATTCCACCATTACAGCACTAATAGATCTTCCAATGCAAAGAATACATTCTTGTGGGATAGAGTTTTGGATGGTAGCCAGCATTCCTGGCTAGGTCTGGGAGTTGCAATCCATCTAGAGAGACTATTTCTGCTGTATGAAGTGAAGAATATCTGAAGCAATCCTTAAATCAGCACTCATTCAGAGTTCAATAATAGTATTGGAATGGTATGTTAAATGGGAAAACCCACAGGATGCTCCACCAGAAGCCCCTCAAAGCCACCAGATTCCCCACAAAAATTTTTTTGGGGGGTTGATTCCCCAAGCAACCACCCCAAATCAGATACAGTGGTACCCCGGGATACGAATGCGCCGGGTTACGAATTTTTCGGGATACGAAAAAATCCCATAGGGATTTATTGCTTCGGCTTACGAAGGTTTCTTCGGGTTACGAAAAAACCGCGGCGCTATTTTCCGCCACCGGAGGGCAGCAGAGAGCTATTTTTCCATTAGCGCCTATGGGAATTCGGCTTACGAAGGTATTTCGGGTTACGAAATTAACCGCGGAACGAATTAATTTCGTAACCCGGGGTACCACTGTATACAAAAAGAAAAAATAATGCCAAATATCAGCCAAAATGTCACTTGGGGTGTGCTCAGACATGTTGCTGCAGTCCACTGGGTGGACAAAGGAAGGAAACATGGCCCCTGCCTTGTTTGCTCCTAAGGTGTAGTGTATAGATCAAAATAGCCTGGACAAGCAATTGTTCTTTGTTCATTCAATTCCTGGATCATATTGCAATGGTATCATATATACAGGAGACCTGTGAATTACATGCGAGATCTATTCCAGGACCCTTTGTATAACATGAAATTCTCAGATAAGCTGGAACACTCTCTGTGTGTGTATGTGTGTGTGTGTGTTTAACCTAAAATGAATGGTCAAGTATTCTCTCTAGGCATTTTCTAAGTCCTCCAGCATGACTCTATGCAGATAATCAAGACAGCATTCAAATGTGACAGGATCTGCTGCTTTTCATGTGTAGGTGAACCTGCATAATAGGAACCCAAATAATGTGAGGTTGAAGGCTTTCATGGCCGGCATACATAGTTTCTTATGGGTTTTTCGGGCTATGTGGTCATGTTCTAGAAGAGTTTCTTTGTGACATTTTGCCAGCATCTGTGGCTGGCATCTTATGTGTTTTTTTTTTGTAGGTTTTTCAGGCAATGTGGCCATGTTCTAGAAGAGTTTATTCCTGATGTTTTGCCAACATCTGTGGCTGGCATCTTCTCTGAAGATCATAGAATAGATTCTATGATCTTCAGAGAAGATGCCAACCACAGATGTTGGTGAAACGTCAGGAATAAACTCTTCTAGAACATGGCCACACAGCCCAAAAAACCCACAAAACCCCCCACATAAGGCACAGTCCTACTATATCCTGCAAATTAAATGAAGAGATGAGTGGGAATTTTGTTTTAATTGTTTTTATAAAAAAGAATTTACACAAATTTGCCTGTTTCTTCAGATTGGAAATAGAAAAAATCACTTGTGATTAAAAAACCCAAAAACCAAATGTGGAAGCAAAAACCCCAAATAAATTCATTCATTCAGGCCAGAGCCCCCATCCATCTCATAAATTCTAGATTTTAATCCCTGAGTAGTCCCCTAAATTACTTCTAAATAAGTGTTGCCACCCATTGGGTGGTCTTTGGCAAATTATACTCTCTCGGCCTCAGAGGAAGGCAACAGCAAACTCCCTCTGAAGAATTTTTGACATGAAAACTTCATGATAAGGTTGCCTTAGGGTCACCATAAATTGGAAACTACTTGGCACACAACACATTCTTAGTTCTAGAGTTATTGATTTTCAGCCTTTCAATTAGTAAGGTAGAATGGAATGCTGCTAATTCTGCTAGTGACCAGGTCTTTACTTGTTCTTAGAGTCCTGGAACTTGGATTAGTTTGTCCAATATCGTATCTCACAATCTTGACAATAATAGTGGTGATTTCACTTTGAGGTGCAAATCTCATCAAAAAGTGTCAGGAAGAGCAGAGAACGAGGCAAAACTGTCTGAAATTGAGAGGTGTCAAAGAAGCACAAGGGGAAAATCTATACGATCTGTTAATACCAATTCTAGCAGAATACATGAATATATCGATACAAGAACTTAGCTGGAGTACGGATAAAATATATAGAATCAACTCTAGAATTGCGAGAGATAAAGGATTGCCAAGAGATATTGTTATATATTTTTTGAGACAAAATGTCAAAGAACAGTTATTACAAGCTAGCTACCAAGAGAAACTCATGATAGAGGATACTGAAATTAAGATCTTCAAAGACATTCCAAAACGCATATTACAAAAGAGAGAGGGCTATAAATTCTTAACGACTAATCTAAATAGACACAATATTATCTATAAATGGGAAAAACTAGAAGGAGTAGCTGTTCTATATAAACAAAGATGGATCAGACTGAACTCCATTTATAAGGCCAAAGAATTTTGGAGAAGACATGAAAAAGAAATTGAATTAGAGAAAAGAAAGGAGGAGAAAAGAAAGGAGGATCCGAACAGTTACAATAAAGGAATGGAAGAGAAATCAAACGCAAAAGACAAAGAAGAGGTTGATACTCTTTCGAAAGAAGCTCTGAGTGAGAACGAAGATGAGGACTCACAGGTTTCAGATGACAAAGGAGATACCGGAGAGGAGGATTCGGGAGAGACAGAAGCAGAAGAAGAGGAAGAAGGAGAAATCAAAATAAAGGAACCAGTAGAAAAAATAGAAAGCATAGGAATCAGCTCAGGAGAAAGAAATAAAGGCAAGCCAAGGAGAGGACGTCGAAAGACAAAAGTCAAATAATCTGCATCGTTATAAAACTTAAGAGAAAAAATGCAGAATCTCCGTATATTATCTTGGAATATCAAAGGATTAAATCATCCAAGCAAAAGGAAAGAAATATTTCATCTCATTGGCAAAGAGAAATACGAGGTTGTATGTTTTCAAGAGACGCACGTACGGTTGAAAGATGTAAGACTTTTGAGAAATAAGAGACTGGGAACTGAATATGTCGCTGCAAATAAACATAAGAAAAAAGGAGTAGTGGTGTATGTCTCAAACAAAGTGACTTCAAAGCATATGTTCAGTGATAAGGATGGGCACTATGTAGGAATTGAGATAGGTATAAATGAACAAAGCATCTTGCTGGTCGGTATATATGCTCCAAATAATGGGCAGGCAAAGTTTTTTCAAGAGTTGAGAAGTCTATTACAGGAATTTAGTAATAAAGATATTATCATATGTGGAGACTGGAATGGAGTACTGAACCCAATTCTTGACCGCCTATCCCATAAAGCTATTAAGGAGAACCAAGGCAAACTACCGAATGTCTGTTTTAAAATGATTGAGGAACTCGGTGTGTGTGAAGCATGGAGATACAAACATGGAGATACGCGGGACTTTACTTTCTACTCGGATCGACATAAGACGTTTTCAAGACTGGACATGTTTTTTGTTTCTAAATCTCTGGCTCCAAAAATTCAAAAAGTTGAAACATTAACAAAATCGTACTCTGATCACAACTCGATTCTGTTGACGATTCGATTTGGTACATCGGAATTCCGCTGGCATTTACAAGACTATTTACTGTCTTGTCCTAAAATTGTTGAACAAGCGAAGGAAATAATTAAAAACTATTTCAGAGAAAACCAAAACAAGGGAACAGATATTAAAACGGTCTGGGCTGCAAGCAAAGCAGTCATCCGAGGATTTTTTATTCAAAAACATCATGAGATCCTCTCTAGAAAAAAACAGAAAACGAAACTAATCTCAGAAGAGATAGATAAGAAAGAGAAGGAGCTTAAACAAAATCCTCGGAATGAAAAGATTTTAAGAGAAATAAACATGCTGCGAAGGCAGTACAATATGCAGAATGCACAAGATCTGGCAAATATGCTAAAAAGTCTTAAAGTAAAACAATTCAAGGAAGCTAACAAACCGGGGAAATGGTTAGCACAAAGGATGTGCAAAGCCAAAGAGAAAAAATTGATTACTAAGATTAATGATGGAACTAAGATTCACACAAATATGAAAGGACTAAAAGCTGCAACATTTAGATACTTCAGTAATTTGTTCAAAGCTAAAGCAACTAAAAGATCAGAAATAGAAGATTACCTTCAGAAATGTCCAGTGCCAGAACTGTCTCAACAACAAATATCGGAGCTAAATAAACAGATATCTTTGCAAGAATTAAATGAGGCCATCCAGAGGGCAAAAATAAACAAGGCTCCGGGCCCGGACGGCTTCACATCAAGATTTTACAAAACTTTTCAATCTGAAATAAACGTCCCATTATTGGAAGTAATGAACTCCATTAATGGTGATGGTCTGCCTCATACATGGGAGGAAGCTAATGTAGTTTTGATTCTGAAAGAAGGACGAGATAGTCAAATGTTGAAGAGTTATAGGCCCATCTCCCTTTTGAACTGTGATTATAAGTTGTTTGCTAATATTTTGTCTAACAGATTGAAAGGGGTGCTTCAAACAATCATCCAGGAAGATCAGTGCGGGTTCCTCCCATCAAGGCAACTTAAGGACAATCTAAGGTATATCCTGGATGTTATAGAGCATTTTGATTTGCACAATGAGAGAGAGCTAGCACTGATCTTCCTGGATATTGAAAAAGCATTTGACAGCCTTGACTGGTACATCATTGTGAGAACATTGCAACGTATAGGGGCAGGCCAAAGGTTTACGGACTGGATTAGATCTATATATGTTAAACAATCAGCAAGGATCATAATTAATGATCAAAGAACAGAAAATATCCCTCTATATAGAGGAACTAGACAAGGCTGCTCTCTATCCCCTCTCCTGTTTATTTTGGTGATGGAAACTTTGTTAATTAATTTAAGGAAGGAACATTTAATTCAGGGGGTGAAATTTAAAGGTGAAAGTCTGAAAGTGAGAGCATACGCTGATGACGTTGTGGTGACATTGCAGGATCCACTGATGGGATGTGAAAAATTATTAGAACACTTAGCCAAATTTGAAAAGGTTTCAGGTCTGAAAGTTAATATAGACAAAACGGCTGTAATTACTAAAAATATGAATCAAGAGAAACAAAGTAGACTAAAAAAAATTACAGGCTTTAATATTGCTGACAAGGTGAGATACCTTGGGATAACAATAACAAGCAAAAATGCCAATCTATTTAGAAACAACTATCAAAATAAATGGACAGAAATCAAAAGAGATCTTAAGAAGTGGCAAGATCTAAATCTTTCCTTCTTGGGACGCATTGCAGCAATCAAAATGTTGGTAACACCAAAATTCATATTCTTGTTCCAGACTATCCCCATTCTAAAACATGAAAAAATATTTAAAGAATGGCAAAAACAGTTAGCGGATTTTGTTTGGGCTGGGAAAAAGCCTAGAATTAAGATGAAAATACTACATGATGCGAAACAAAGAGGCGGCTTTGCCCTCCCCAAATTAAATTTGTATTATGAAGCCAGTGTTTTAGCTTGGATGAAGGAATGGATTACTCTGCAAAACAGGAAACTGCTGAAGTTAGAAAGCACAGATAACAGGTTCGGATGGCATGGATATCTATTCTATGAGAAAACGAAAGCAAATAGAAACTTCAATAACCATTTCATCCGATCCTCGTTAATTAGAGTGTGGAATAAATACAAGGATAGAATAGCTCCCAATATACCTCTGTGGGTCTCACCTCATGAGGCTATGTATGGTATTGACCCAAAAAGAGAAGAGATATGGATAAGATATAACGATTTGATTGATATAAAGGGAACAATGAAGTCTCATGAGAAATTAATAGACGAAGGATGGGATATTGGGTGGTTTCTATACAGACAGTTAAAGCAGAGATTTAATTTAGACAAAACACAAAGAGGCTTCTCTAACAATAAATCTGATATTGAAGAGATATTTTGGAATAAAGACGGGAAAACCCTGTCAAAGATTTATAAAAAATTGTTGGAATGGCACACAGAGGATGAATTAATTAAGGATGTAATGGTGAAATGGGCTCAGGACTGTGGAAGAGAAATCGAATTAGAACAGTGGGAGAAGTCTTGGAATGCGAGAATGAAATACTCTACGTCGCAATATGTTAGAGAAAACTACTACAAAATCTTGTACAGGTGGTATTTAACACCTGTAAAAATAGACAAAATATATAAGGCGGGCAATAAGATATGTTGGAACTGTAAGAAAGACATTGGTACCTTCTACCATTTATGGTGGTTATGCGACAAAGCAAAAACCTTTTGGAAAAAAGTCCAGACGGAAATTAATGAAATTTTGGGAGTTAAATTAAGGTTTAACGCTGTGACAATGATATTATGTATGTTAGATGGGGATGTGGAAGCAAGGTTTGGAAAAATTATATTTTATATGTTAACGGCTGCGAGATTGGTAGTTGCGAGAAGTTGGAAATCAGATAAGACAATAGAAATTGAAGAATGGAGATTAAAGCTATTTCACATGATGGAATTAGATTTAATATCACATAAAGTGGAAAACCAAGATAGCTCTAAATGGAGGTCAAGTTGGGAATCTGTTATAAAGTTTATGGGAAAAAAATGGGGGAAAAGTGCTAATTGGTCCTCAAATATGGATGAAATTGTATAAAATTATGTTAGATGATGGGAATTTGTAAGGAAAACAAGGGATAAATCTATATCAATGAAATTGTTAAATAGGATTTGTTTTTTTTTTTTCTTTCCCTCTTTCTTTTTTTTGAGATGTGATCCTTTGCAAATTTAAGTAAATAGGGAACAATAAGCCAGAGTTTGTGAGAGAGGAAATACAAGAATTGAAATTCACGGAAAAAGGGGATATACCCTTAAATAGAAGAATCTAAATAATTAATTAGACATTTTCAATAGAAATTGAGGAACAGCACTACATAGGTAATTCAATTGGATATTATTAGAATACAGTCATCAAGAATTGTGAGAATGTGGCGTGGGAGACAAGCAAGTTTGCTATCTGGTTTTCTTTTGGGTAAGTGTCACAGAAGGGAATGTGTATTGAGAATGTGGAAATCGTTCTAGGTGTCTTAGGGGGATATAGGGAGTGGTATTAAACTACAGATTAAATTAAAATAAGGAATGTTAATTAAGTAGGGAGGGGTTGGGGAATGTAGTGTGTAGGTATAAAGCTGAAATTATTGCGAGATGTTTTGTTTGTCGGTTACAGTGTATCAAAATTTAATAAAATATATTTTTAAAAAAAAAGTGTCAGGAAGAGAAGAATGTCTAATGATATTTCTTCTTATTAGGTCTCAGTTATTGAAGGTGTTCTTCCTGTTTCGTTTAGCTGCTACTGGAATTTCGGAGTGGGGTCAGATACTTCTTGCAACCTCTTTCCAAGCCATTAAAATAGGCAAGACTGTGCATTGATGGAATATTTATAGGAGAGATTGTTCTTATTGTTTTACAAGAGAGTTGTTAAGAGTCAGCTATCAAAATGGAGAACAACTATACCTTTTTAATCATAAGAACTGGAGAATTTGTCTTGGTGGATGCAGTCAAAAGTCCATCTGTTCCAGTGTTGTCTTTGTGTCTAGAAAGACATGTTCCTTTTATTTATTTATTTAAAATGAAAATTTTAAATAAAATATATAGCACACATAGCAATTTGTCAGGATCAGAAAAGAAAGAAACCAACATATTATATTTTTGATCTGTAATGGATATTCTTGCGGAACAGCTTAAATTCCTTGTCATTCTAGCTCAGTATTGACTACACCAGCTGGCAATAGCTCTTGAAGGTATCAGACAGAGGTTTTTGAAACCAGGATTTTCTGTAAATGAAACATTTGGCTACTGGGGAGTAGGACAGGGATGAGCATCTGCATTGATGGTCGAGGCAGTTTTTCTTCTTTCCACCTCCTGATGGATTGCACAAGCACATCTTCTTGGGACAGGAAGCTTCATTTATAGTCTATTTTTGTATATTTTCAGCCATTGCGTTGGGGTGGGTGGGTTGGTTGTTGGGGCTGACTTAAACAAAATAACTATGTTTTGGGATGGCTTGTGTCTTTGGAGATACTTTCAGGTGAAAAATTACTTTCAGATGTTTAAATTTGGAGAGGGGACAAGGGATTGTAGGTATCACGAGAGGCTCAGTGCACAAAAAAGGATGTGGGAGCCCACAATTGGTCCAGAGGCTGGTTTTCCCACCTCTGCCGTAGTTTAGGATAACATCACAATCAGAGCAGGCAAGAGTTTGCTGGGTGCTACTGGAAAATTACCAAAAGGATACAAATCAAATGAGTATTTTTCTGTTGCTAATGTCTAGCACCTGCTTCTCAGCAAGACACTGCTTCTGGACATGGGGTTTGATTTAACTGATTCACTAAAACATTTTTTTCTGAGACTAATTTCTACCCCAGTTTTAGAGATATAAAGCCCCCCAAGGCAGTTTAAAATAAAAATTAAAGATTTTGCTATTCCTTCTCCAGATTTATTTCTTACTCTTTCAGAGTCACATCTGGCTTCCGCCTCTCCTTTTTGGGAAATTGTTGTTAAAGCTGTTTATTTTTATTTAGATATATCAGTTTCAAGATTTTTTTTTAAAGATGTTCTTTGCATCCTCTCATATTCAAGTTTTGTTAACCCCAGTCAGCAAGGAATATCATTGAGCTTTTAATGAATCACAGGCCTCTTCTGAGATAGGAGGAACCTCTGCTCTTGTGGGAATATTCAGCTCTTAGAGGTGCAATAGCCACTGCGCATAAAATGTTTACTTGCATCTGAATGAAGAGTAAAGCAGTGCATGGCCTGGGATCTTCATGACGAACCCATCCACACTATCTGCATTGAGACTCTTTAGAGCAAATCATTTGGGTCCTGTAGGCTTTAGAGTGCTGCATGCTCAGAATTTTTTTGCTGAGGCATTGTAGCAGCAAGAAGGCAGCTGGAGTGGCTCTCTGGAGCCCGTCTGTGCCCCACTTTGAAGAGCTGGATCAGCTTCTTTTCTTGTCCGGGCATTTGCTTCAGCTGGAAAGCAACCACCAAGGCTTTCTCGAAAGATAGGAGAAGTTGGCAGGACTTTCCAGACAGTGGCTGCTTTCCAGAGCTTGCTGCAGTTGGAAAGCAGATCACAAGGCTCTCTGGAGTGGCAGCAGGTGTGTAATCTGTAAGGATGTAATTTCTTTGCAGTTTTTTTTCCACCAATGAAGGAATGAGTGATTTTAGCAATTTTCTTCTCACTGTGGGAAAATCTTGGAAAAATTACAATTTTCAAAGACTACTATCAGTTTGAGAATTAATTCCCCCCCCCTCATCATACATGTTTATTCTACACAGAAAACATCATGTTCTGCGCAGAAATAGAATCACAGAATCATAGAATAATAGAGTTGGAAGAGACCACAAGGGCCATCCAGTCCAACCCCCTGCCATGCAGGAAATCACAATCAAAGCATCCCCGACAGATGGCCATCCAGCCTCTGTTTAAAGACCTCTAAGGAAGGAGTTTGTTCCACTGTCGAACAGCCCTCACTGTCAGGAAGTTCCTCCTAATGTTGAGGTGGAATCTCTTTTGCTGTAGCTTGCATCCATTGTTTCGGGTCCTAGTCTCTGGAGCAGCAGAAAACAAGCTTGCTCCCTCATCAATATGACATCCCTTCAAATATTTAAACAGGGCTATCATATTACCTCTTAACCTTCTCTTCTCCAGGCTAAACATCCCCAGCTCCCTAAGCTGTTCCTCATAGGGCATGGCTTCCAGACCTTTCACCATTTTAGTTGCTCTCCTTTGAACATGCTCCAGTTTCTCCACATCCTTTTTAAATTGTGGTGCCCAGAACTGGACACAATATTCCAGGTGGGGCCTGACCAGAGCAGAATATAGTGGCACTATTACTTCCCTTGATCTAGACACTATACATTGATGCAGCCTAAAATTGCATTGGCCTTTTTAGCTGCTGTGTCACACTGTTGACTCATGTTCAGTTTGTGGTCTACTTGGACTCCCAGGTTGTATATCCTGTGCAGAATAGAATATGCAGAAAAATGCTGACTATTATTTACTGCACAGAAAAATGCTGTTTTCTGCACAAAACAACCACAGGTGAATTTTGTATGGCGTAAGTCTCCAGCCATGAAGATGCTCATACATCCAGGAGTCTTCTCCTTCAAGAAACATGTTTTTCAACCATTTTCCAAATATTTTTTAATATTTATCCCATGCCTAGAGCTCTCATAATTTGCCGCATCCTGTTCTCTGGGGCCTGAAGTAGCTGCTTCATCCTGTGCCATTGGGCTGCTGGCCATTAAGGTGTTTGTATTCCTTAGGTTAAATAGGATCCATATACGAATTGTATAAAATTGGGTTTAGAACTGTATTTGTGAGTACACTGGTCCAAAATACATTGCAGAAATAACATAATTTGAGACCGCTTTAATTGCCCTGACTCAGTGCTAAGTAATTCTGGGAACAGTCGTTTCTGAGCCATTTAGCCTTCCCTGTCAGAGAGATCTAGTGCCACAATAAACAACAGTTCCCAAGATTCTCTTAGCACTGAGCCAGGGCAGTTAAAGTGGTCTCAAACTGGATTATTTTTGCAGTGTGTTTTGGACCCCTATTGAAGGAACATATTCCATCTTGTAAAGTATTTCTGCGCCCTTAAAAGTTTATTAGCAGAGATCACCAGGTACAGCATCTCCATCACCATGCCAGACGAACTATTAAAAGTTGTTGTTCTTGTGTCCCTTGAAGTTATTTCCTATTTTTGGTTACCCTAAGGAGAACCTAACATAGGGTTTTCTAGGCATGTTTCTTCAGAGGGGCTTTGACATTGCCATTCTCATCCCCCCTTCAACCCCCTTCACTCCATGCACCCTGTTGGTCTGTCTGTCTGTAGTAATTACATCCATTGCATTATTGGCGACCTACCTGGTTTGACATACTTTTGTGTTTTAGCTTTGCCACATTCATGCACTGGCTCCAAGCTGTTTATATATCAGTGCGATGGTACACATTTCCTGCATTAAGTCAGAGTATCTGAGCTTCTTTTTGCTCCGGTTTTTAGCCCTGGAGCATGGCTTTGTATTGCTTACCACCTGTTTTTACCTCGTTTATCATCTAAATAGCTAGGCTTCAAAGCAGTTTGAAGCTATTTAGGCCAGTGCAGACAACCCCTAAATCTGGATCTAACCTATTACTTTTTTTTGGTAACCTGAGACTTTGACTTTAACATAGGAGTTTATCACACGCGAGGGCTCCCGTCATGCTCCTGTTGCCCAAACATCACCAACCTGCAACAGGAGCCTCCTGATGGGATCACACCTGGTGCTAGTAAAGGGGAACACTTCTGTTTTCTTCATGGAAGTGTTCTTGTAATTGGTAGGAAAAGGGTCCTTTTTAATAACGATTTGATCCGTTATTTAAAAAGGGCCCTTTTTCTAACAATTACGCTGACACTTCCATGATGAAAATGGAAGAGTAGCACCATGAGCGATCCCACTAGGAGGCTCTAGTCGCAGTTTGGTGACGTTTGGGCGACAGGAGCATGACGGGAGCTCTCATGTGTGATGAACTCCATAGAGGAGCAAGTGTACAGTACTTAGAAACAAAACCAAAGGTGAAAATCATGCACCTCTCCTCTTTGTTGAGCAGGACAGCTTCCAAACATATTGTAAGTATTATGCTGCAAGTTCAGGAGCTTTAGGAGGTCTCAATTTGCAGTGTCTTCTATTTTCAGCACAAAGGGACTCCGACATTCGATGAACACTTGTCGTGTGAGTTTTAAGATTTGTCTGACAGTTGCTCTCTGTTCTGCAAATCAGCCAAGAAAATTAGCTCTTGTTTGCTAACAGGGTGAATGCGATGTTCGCTCCCTGCGACAGCATAGTGAAAGCAGGGTGACCAGACATCCTCCTTTTCCAGGACATGTCCTACATTTCCACCAGGAGGAATTCAATTCACTCCAAACGTGTCCTCCATTTTGAGCATGACTAAGAAGCCCATTGAGTAGCACCACATTTGCAGTTCCCCTTTGAGAAGTGCATCTACTTGACAGCTGTCCTTGCTGCAGATAGGAGGGTGGGATGGATAGGACAGGATAATAATGTATAAGAAGGTAAAAATAATAAAAGGATAATGGAATACAGTATACATACTATTGTGGCAGAATGAGTGTATATTTTGGAATTTATATAAATTCACGTAGAATGAATGTATATTTTGGAATTTATATAAATTCATGTAGAATTAATTTATATTTTGTCCTAACATTTTTATCTTTCATTGTGTCATGCCTTACATTTTTGTGGTGCCTTGTCCTCCTTTGGGGGGATGCCACTGAGTGGAGGACCTGATGCTTTTCTATACAGAGAACAGAGAACTGTGTGATGATTGTTATTTTTGCCTAGAAGAAGCAGGGAATCCTTATTGGAAAGAAGCTTTGGGGAAGAATGTAAAGGGGAGGAAGAAAAAAGAGAGAGAGAGGGAGATCTGGAAACTTTCAGCAGCATGTTCCAGCAGCATGCTATTCAGAATCATAAGGCAACTCTTATTTCTATTTTATATTCTTTTGGACCCGCTTGCAAGTCTCTGTTTTCCTTTCCAAAGGCCAGTTATTCTGGGTACGGCAGCTAGTGGCTGGCTGCCTGCTTCCGTGCCTGCCTGCCTGCCTGCCTTCTTTTGCAAGGCTGCTGGGAGTTTTTAAGCTGTGTGAGAATCCTGGGAGTTGGTGATGTCAGACTGGTTGGGTCATTTGAAGGTTAGCAGCCTGGGAAGGGTTCATAGAAAGTTCACTCGCATATATTAAGCAATTCAATCTTTCATTCCCTGTGACACAAGTAGTAGGAAGTGAGCTGTTCGAAGGCAGAAGGATCTATTCACAGGCAAAGGGGGATCCAGGGCTTCTAGCAAAGGCTGTTTCATCCACAAAACTTCCACGTTGCCCAGGATACAATTATTTTTCTTGCATTTATGCGGGGAGATCTTGAGAGGCGAGGAGGCTGCTCAAAGATTCGGGAAAGCAAAGAATGAGAACTGAAACTTGGAAGGCTGTTTGTTGCTCTCCCCCCCTTCCCCTTGATTCTGCTGGATTGACTGAACAGCCTGGAAAATGGTAAATGATCATTTGGATCAATTACAGGCTTTTAGCTGTGTTGTCTGTCATAATTCATGATTCTGGTCTGGGAAAAAGACCAACAGTCTGCGTGCCAAAAAAGGGGCAGAGTTTGATGGAGTTGGATGTACTTTTATATGCCCTTTTCCTCCACACCCTCGAGGAAGGCACTTTTGCAGCCCTACTGTAGAGGGGGAATCATGTTTGACTGTATGGATGTTCTAGCAGTGAGCCCTGGTCAAATGCTGGATTTCTACACTGCAAGTCCATCTTCCTGCATGCTCCAGGAGAAGGCTCTGAAAGCATGCTTCAGTGGATTGGCACAGACAGAGTGGCAACACCGGCACAGTGCGCAATGTAGGTCCCGCTGTTATTTTGTTCCACTTTTCCCACTCATTTTTATTTAGCTGCATGCCATATATATATATATATATATGCACGTGACTGAAACAAAAGAACAGGTAAAGAAAGTTGGTTCCAAAATGACAGTTTTCTGAAAATTTGCATGCAGACTTGGTGTGCAATTCTAGGTGTGTTGCACTTTAAGTATCTGAAAATAGCCTTACAGTGACAGAGGAGGAGGCTTTCCTCCCCAAAATTGTTCCTTTCAGTGGAAAGGAGGGGGTATGCTTTCCCTATATGCGTGTGCATCTTGCTATGCTATCTTAATGTCTTTTTTTATCCCCAAATTCAAATTATATATTTTTTATTCCGGTGCATTTTAGCATCGTAATAATCAATTAAAATCTCGGTGGACTTTACCTTCTGGAAGGTAACCAATTTTCAAAGTTGTGGGCTTCCATAAATGTGTCTCTTTCTCTGGAACCAAAAGAAAAGCAAAAAGAAAAAGAAAAGAAGCAATATTTCTTTACATTGACCTTGCTGCCACCTTTCTTTTTTTAATGTTGTTGCTCTAAGAAGTCCCTGTTTTTGCAAGAAAACTAACTGTGAACACCCCTTGTGTTTCGCCATCAATTATCTCAGCGCTTTCAGGATCCTTTCGGAGCCCAGGAATTTCAGGGAAGATGTTTTTTTTAAATGCTATCTTGTTATCAGATCTTGACATAATACTGGAGGGCACTGGGGGCAAACAGAGGCATGCTTTAACAGGGAAGTTTCAAGCCTGACAAACAGCAAAAAGCAGCCAAGTTCCAGCACTACATTCTCTGTATCTAATTTTAAAAAACACCCTTGAAGGATGCTTCATTGCTCTGACGCTGATTTAGATAAATGATGGCTATATATCAAATTGTTTTAGCATAGTCTCTGACACTTCAATGGAGCATTAACTGCAGAAGTATGTTTAATACTGTGGTTCCTAGACATCTCGGTTGCTGCAAAACGCATGTGGTTCATTCCTTTAGAATGTTTAATCCTCAAGGGAAGAAAAAGTAACATGAACGGTAGCAAATGCTGCGGTGGAAAATATTTCCATCACAATTAGATCATCATGAGTAAATGGGTAAGATAACAAGACATAAGGATATACTCCCTGAGTCCAAACATTTAACATTTTGCCTCTTTAATAAGAACAAAACAAAAATCAGTGGATAGTTATTAAAACCATGGTTAAAGTGTTTAGCGCCTGTACTATTAATATAGCTAAGAAATAATGGTTCTGAACTTTGCCAGTAAAATTTCGAAACTTAGGTTCTTTCTTTGTAAGTTTTCTTACAAGAGTGGTGGTGATAGTGCAGTATATCTTAAAAGTTCAGATGCCGTTCAAAGTCTTGCATGAAGAAATAGCAAGAGGTTTTTTTCGTGAAACCAAACTTAAGGGGGAGCTTTTGAGAGTTTCACGTCATTTAAATAAACCACTTTTTCAGATACACACAAGTCTGTTGCCATTGCTTCTGAACAAGTTAGACATAAGGTCACTCTTTATCAGTGTGCAGCAAGTGATAAATATGTCATTGGTGTAGGATGCTGATAAGAAACAAGGGCTGATGAGAATAGAAAGAGAACCTAATCAAAAGAAATGTGACCTAAAATAAATACTGCTCTAGCAAAGTGTTTTCAAAAGTTCGCTTTTTATGATGTTGTAATAACCTATTTGTAATGACAGATTTAGAATGAAATAGCTTTGCAATTATCTGAACAGTGTTACCTGTATTAAATCAAGTATTGAGGGCTATAACTTGAAGAGTTAACTAACTAAACCTATTTTTAACTAAACCTATTTTTAATTCTAAAAGTGTGTGTTTTACAATATAGGGCTGATAGTTGCTGCAAGTATTTCTTTATTCTCTGTTTATACTATGTCCTCTGTGGTTTTGAGTAAACAATAGAGATGAGAGCCACTTCCTAAGATATGAAAAGGAATCCATCAGGCTTATTTTTGCTTGCAACAGCTGATACATGCCTCAGTTGTAATTCTTCGTTTACAGAGATGAAAAGTTTAAGAGGGTGTGTAGTGTTGGTAAAGAAAAGAAAACCTTCACTGATTACACTTGTTCAGAAAAGAGCACACAAACAACCTCAAATACTGCAAATATGCATCTTGATTTGCAAAAGGATTCGGTCAATAAAATACTGCATCTGGAATAATTAATCTCCTTAAATATACCACCTGAATTTTTTTCTGTTTAAAGTTTTGGAAAGAAATGCTAAAATTGTACGCATTTCTTGTCCATAATTCTTTGTGACTTCAAACTATGCAAAAGGATGAGTCTCAGTCAAAGAAAACAGGGACCTTAAAGAAACAGGAAATTTTGATTGATTGGAATTTAAAGTATTAGCCATAATCTCTCCTCTTAACTCTTAAGAATTCAGGGTCAGTGCACCGAAATCAAATGAATGGCTTTGAAATACAGAATTAATTCTGAAATGAAGATTATATAAATAACCTGTTTTAATTTGATGCAAGATGTAGAATTCAGTTTCACTAGAACTTGAAATGGAAAGTGTGAAGGGGTTAAATATTTGCAGAAATTTCAGCTTGTCCCTTATTCGGATAGAAGTATGGATTTATTGCAGTCTGATCAAGAGAACAAGGCAGATAGCAGATGACTAGATTCCTTTAACTTTTAATAATAATGTAAAGAAAGATGTAATTATTTTAATGATGAAACAAACAATCTTCAACAGGTGTTTTGTATTTTAAGAATCCTGTCACTGTCCTGTACTGTGTTGCTTTCAAGGACAAAAAATACTGTTTTCAATAAGTAAAGATAAATAATACAGTCCTGCATGTCTGCTCAGAAAGTAGTTAAATGTGACTTATTTCTACGTAAATATAACTAGGGTTCTAATTTTTTACACGATTATCCAGAAGTATGTCCCACCCTGTTCAGTGGGATTTACTCTGTAGTAAGTCACCATAATGTCGCTCCACTGGAATTGAAGGGGATTTAGTAATGCTGAATTTACACCAAAAGTGATTTCAAATGAGGTTTTATGTTCAGTAAAACACAGCTAGATCAAAAGTCTACAATCCTCAAATTCATTGCTAAACTAACAGTTGTTTGCAATGTTTAGGGTTGCATGAATTATTACACTGTGTGCATTGGACAAGTCAAGAAACATCTGCCCTAACATACAATCTCTCTCACTGCTTTATTATCTTTCATATCTCCAGCTAGCATATAAAAACAAACACATTGACATGTATGACTTGAAATCTGCATTCCTAAGTATTGAGTTGCAGCAGGTGTTGTTAGAGGTTCTGTTTTCAGCCACAGAAAGCAAGGTTTATTTTTATTCACCTTTATATAAAGTTTCTAACTCACTCCCATGTGGTGATTAATAGAAAGTTTTTATTTGCTGTAAATTTGTTTATAGGATACTTGATCACCTAATGTTTGATCTGGATCCAAACTAATTTAATGCACTTTTGAAAAGTAGTGAAATCTGAATCTCCTGAATTGAAAAGTAGTGAAATCTGAATCTCCTGTCACAGAATAACTTGTTTGTTTTCTTCTACACTGTCTGGCTTAATTTTATTTTATTTTTTAAATTTAAAACAATGTCTTCCCCAAGAAACCCAAATGCTAAATCTCACATTCCTAAACTTAAAGCTGGCTAAGCCAGGTCCAATACTGTCTTCCTTTGCAACATATAACCAAGAACTCTCTTGTTGCTTAGAACAAATGAAGGGCATCTCTAAATTTTGCATAGTATAAACTGGCAGGTGAAGCTAACAAGGTAAGAAAATAGAGAGTCCATTTTAGATTGTAAGATTAATCTTCTTTACCATATCCAAGCAAAGCAGTATATGTTTCCCAAGCTGTCCATACTCAGTGTCTACAGTCTCTTACCAACCCTGTTGAAGGTTGAATCAGCTTACTCTAATGCAGTGTGTGTGTGTGTGTGTACATGCACCTTCTAGTCTCTTGTTGTCTTATGGTGACTATGAATTTCATAGGGTTTTCTTAGGCAAGGGATATCCAAAGGTGGTTTTGCCAGTTTCTTCCCAGTAGCACCCTTAAAATGTAACTAGTTCCATTGTTATGTTTCCTATGTTGCTGCTTTACATAGTTGGCAAATTGAAACTATATTCACAGTAGTGTGTTTGATGTCCGGGCAAAATATTTGTTGCCTTGCATCAATTAGATTTAGTACAGTATATTAAAATATGCCATCCTTCAATGTCTGGTGCAAAACAGATACTGGGTAGAAAAACTAGATGGAAACTAGGCTCCTGTTGGGGCTGTTGGGTAATAATGACATTGGCCCAAGGAATTTGTAGTGGTTTAAAATGGGTTTTCTGGTCCATAATAAATTGCGAAAAAGAAAAGGCCTGAAAATATGCATACAAATATGTAGTCATCAAAGGAGTCCAGTTACTGATAGAAGTTACTAGAAAAATAAAACTGAAAGGTGGTCAGAAAGTGAAGAAAATTGCATGGATTGGCATTGGGAATCCAAATGGCTAAGAATGGCATTGTTTCATTGTGAAGAATTTGGTTCCACCTTCCGTTTGTGAACATAGGTGTCATCGTGGTACCACATTTTCAGGTTCTGAGCAAGATTGTTATGTAAATATAGAGTTTAGAGACTGTACACTTACATTGGTAAGTTGTCCCATGCTGCAGCTAAGAGGGCAAACCTACAGTCTTGTGCTGAGTTTTATTTTTCCCAATTCACTATAATCTTAGGACAAGAAGCTTGAACACAACACCAGTTTTCTGTCTCCATGAATATGTGCTCTCCTCTGCCACCCCAAATAGCTACAGTCTTGAAATTCAGACCAAAGCATGGGAGAGCTTGTTTAAATGCAAATCTGAAGGTGGCATGCAATATTGGGACTGACAGCAAGCATATTCACCAACAAGACATGGATCTGTGGTTTCAAATAAGGCCAAAAATCTTGCAAAGGATAATTTTTCAGTGCCTGATATTGTGATGATTGCCCAGTTTTAAATCATCTGTTCAGCAGAGATCCTGCTTTAAAGCAGATCCCAAGATTTCTTTCAGAAGAAACAGTGAGAAAAGCGATTAGGGGAAATATTTCCAATATGAGTCCATTTGAAAATTAACTAGGCAGGCAAGACAAGCTGAAGGAATATTGCCAAGCTAAGCTGAAACGCAGTCAATTAAAATAAAATTAAAAGTTTTACATGCTGCTTTTGTGCCAATTATTGTGCTTTTACAGTCACATTTTTCTCATGCTTTATAGTGGATATATTTCAGAAAGCAAGATGTGCTGAAGCTGTAAAGAAAACTGTTTTCAAAGTGGACGCAAAAAGAAAAATCAGTGGACTTTACTTATATTCACATGGACTGTCCCATTTGCTTTGTTTTCTTATTCAGGTTTTAGGTTTAGTGTTTAAAAGCTCATGGAGAGAAAAAATTGTTTCAACAAATCAGTCTGAATCACTGTGAAATGTTTGGCCTTCCTGACTTTCTTTAGCCAATAGATGCTTCCTATGTATTAAAAAGAATAGCATTGAAACCCCCTAATAATATTATTGCAACACTTCACTGATAAGTATTAGCAGGGCCTCTAGATTCTAAACATGAACACAGTTATTATTTTTAAACAAGAATATTTTTACAACCTATGAACATTCCTCTTTCTTTTAATCCCATAGTCTTTGGAGCATAATTCCTTCTTAAGAAAACAAATTGAGAGCCCAGTCTGATGAATGTTTCCTTTTAAAATATCCTTTAAACAAATTTACAGCAAATAAAAACTTCTTATTAATAACCACGTGGGAGTTAGTTAGAAACTTTATATAAAGGTGAATAAAAATCAACCTTAGAATTACTGTATATATTGATGTATAAGTCTAAAAAATTTAGTCAAAAATTGATTCACAAAACCTGAGTTGACTTATCCATGGCTCAGTGTAAGTACTGTACTTTAATTCTTGTATAAAACAAAGAACCATCTCCTGGGGAAAGGCAAGAGTGTAATCTGTCCTAAAGGCATTGATACTTTCTACTCTCTTATCAATCCAACCTTTAGTCTGAGCACAAACAGTTATGTCTGCGGGAATTCTGTAATTTCTTTGGCATTGTTTTCCCTTTGCTTCATTCTTCATATCCTTTGTTACATGTCCCCAAATTTTACCCTCGACCTATCCACATGTCATATCAAAATCCATAATTTTGTCCCCAAAACCTGCCCTTGACTTATACATGAGGTTGACCTATAGTCTAGAATATATGGTAAGCCTCCTGCACCTCATTCTCAAATATATGAGTAGGACAGCCTTCCATGACTCAATGTCATCCTGATGTTTTGAACTGCAATTCCCATGATCTCTTACAATTGTCCATGCTAGGTGAGGCTAGTGGAAATTGTAGTATCTGGCAGTTGATATGATTTAGAAGTTGAGTGTAGAGGACTACAGCATTCCTTTCGTTCAGGATTCACAGCACCCCTTTTGATTTTGAACAATAGTACTTGATCTGTTGGTGGCTGAAGATCGCTAATAGTGGTGTTCCACTAAGACCACCAGTGAAGGCTTACAGTAGAGGTGAAGTTCAAATGGTTTCTCTTACAGTTGTCTCAGTCTTGTAACTGTTTTAAGGAACAGAAATGTTCTTCTTTTTGGGTGCCTATATTAGATTACTGTTACAGGTTGAGTATCCCCCTTATCCGGAATTCCAAAATCCAAAATACTCAAAAATGCAAAATTTTCCACATGGATGGATGAGATAGTGGCGCCTTTGCCTTCTGATGGTTCAGGGTACACAAACTTTGTTTTATGCTCAAAATTATTAAAAATATTATGTCTGAAATTACCTTCAAATTATGGGTACAAAGTATATGTATAAAACATATATGTATTTCATGTTTAGACTTGGGTCCCATCTTCAAGATATCCTATTATCTATATGCAAATATCCCAAAATACAAAATAAATAAATAAATAAATAACACTTTCTGGTCCCAAGCATTTAGGATAAGTCTGTAGTATTATTTGAGATTGTGAAAGTAAGCATTTGGGACTATGGAAGTTAGTAATTTCCAAGAAGCAGCCAAGCATGCAGTGTCTCCTTTTGCCTCTGGCTAAATGTTTATAGTTGTAATTCCAGAAGAGTAGATGAAGCTTGGAAGCATTGAGAAGACCCAGTATTGTCTTGCATACCTTCCTCCGGTTTTAAATAGGCTTGCAGGTGAAGATGATTGTTCCCAAATAAGACCAGTCTTTGCTTTCCTCATATTTTTAATCTCATCTACATTGATTCATTTTCACTTGTTGGTGTAAATGCTGTTGATCAGTCTATTTCCAAACAGTCTAATAGAGTCACTTCTCTAAAGCCATGTTGATGTGTCACAAAATGGTAATTCACTTACCGCTTTAAACTTCTATAGTGTAAGAGACAGATATTTTTGACCCATTTTACACAACAATTGTAAAAGAAATACCAGTGGCACGATGTATTTTCCACCTTGTAGCTCCTTTGGATATTAACAGTAATTACCTTTTTCAGGCCATGTTAATAATTGAGTGTTTCAAAAGTTTACGCCTACTTTCAGAACATCTTGCATAACTGAAGACAAGCTGTGCACACACATTAGCATCACTAGTGCTCTGCTGCTGACTTCTTTAGTCCTTGGTAGAATGAGGATAAGGGAAGCATCTGTGCTGGGCTATATATGATTATATCATATTAGGTTTCTTTTGTGTGCTCTAAAGTGTGGGCATCCTCTTTCACCTTTCTTTCACTGGATTCAACTCAAGGGCCAAATTCAGTTTCAGATAAGTTGAAAGGTAGCCCAAAAGGCCATTTTGAGACCTTACAAATGCCTGATTCAGGTTTTGAAGATCTCTGGCCCTGGATTACTAACAACAGCTGTCCAGGAACTCAGAGAGACTGTTATCCATCACTACCTGACTGAAGGAGTTGGACCTAGGATCTCATGCATGCATGTGCTGTACCACCCAGCTTCTGGGATAGTTGTGTAGGACAGCCTTCGTCAACTTGACAGCTTCCAGATGTGTTAGATCACAACTTCAGTTATCCCTACCCACTATGGAGGATAGGAATTGTGGTCAGTTGCACCTAGAAGGGGGCAGATTGGGGAGTGCCAGTAAGCTATTACTGCTGTTAAAGACTGATGTGGTGTGGTTGATAGTCTATCATCTTGTTTTGATATATTTTCAAAATATGTCTGTGTCCTTAATGCAGTTAATATCTTTTGAATCTGTGTGGATTAGTGTATATTCTATTGAAATAATCCATATTTCTTCACTTCTTGTTTTGCTATGCCGATTTGGCGCTAAATTTGTTACATATTAATTATACACTGACCATCATGTAGCATAGGAACAATCAGTTTGCTTAATAGGCAATATTTCCAAGTTGTGCAGTTTTTTCCTGGAGGCTGAAACAATTAATCCAGAACACTATTAAATTTTCATTGAGTAGTTACAGTAACTCAGCACAGAGATACGATAACTTGGCACAGAGATACATAACCTAGTATTCTTTAATTTTACATCTGTAATGTGTATTGTTCCTTGCACAATAGTGCAGAATTCTTGTAAATTACCTTCATATATGAGCTAAATACTGTACATGAAGATTTGTCTTTTTTTAATGATCGTGACTGAGAATGTGTAAACGTGCTCTGCTAGGTTTGGTGAAGTGGGTTGCTGTCACATTCTGTGGCATTTATTTTAATGTTATCTAAATACGCCATGCCTTAAATACTGTGAGTCTTATCTTTATGTTTTTATGAATTCTAAGTTTCTGAATCAATATAAAACACCCAAAGAAGTGAGTTGTGGGATCAATTTGAACCCCAAAATTAGTTTAGAGATGGTGTTAGCAAGATGTTACCAAGTTTAACTAAATGTGGTCTACACTGTCTCAATTAAACCCCTAAACAAGAAAGTGGCAACCAATCCTGAATAACTGACACTGTAATCAGCAGTTCATCAGGATTATTTTTCAAGAGCTGAACACAGAAGACACTGTAAGACCTGTCTCCTTGTTCTGATCATCATCATGCGCCTGCCCAACCCTGCTTCCCAGTCTGGGGCTGTTGGAAGACAAGTCCAACAAGGTCTGAAAAGCCACCAGTTGCATATTTATGACCTAAGCCATGGGATACTTGGGGCTTTGTCCAGTGTTAGAATTCTGCTTCCACAGAAGCAGTATCTAGCCGAGTAGGAGAACATAATTCTTTGCCTCCCACATTACAAATCTCAAAAATCTACACCACAGAGGTGCAAAACCCTGTGGAGCTGCTTTGGGGGCATCTCTGAGGGTTGCTGTGCAAGCTGAAATAGCTGAAAATCCTAATATTTCTACCAAAGTTATTTTGGAGTTAGAGCTTGTACCGTTGGCTTGCTATATCCATGGATTCCTTATCCATTGATTAACCAGCCACGGCTTGAAAATTATTTCAAAGAGATATACATTCTAAAAAGCGAACCTTTATTTTGTTATTTTATATAAGGGACACCATTTTACTGTGTCATTGCATATAATGGGACTTGAGCATCCATGGATTCTGTTATCCACAGAAGGGCCTGGAATTCAAATCTGAGTGGATACCAAGGGCCCGCTGTGTTCTAAATGATGCACAGAACAGAACAGAACCAAGCACAAACATCCAGATAATGTTTTTGAGTGATTCTTTCCAATGTATAAATTCCAGGACTCAGGAGATATGGGCAAGTCAAGGATCACAACTGTTACTTGTCTTCACTTGTTTCATTACTAGTGAATGTTAACCTGGTAAAAATGAGAGGTGAGAACTAGCGTGGTTTAAGCACTGGACTACAACTTTGGGCTGTAACACAAGATTTTCTGCTAGGCCATGAGAATCCACCTTTGGGTGAGAGATACACTCTCAATCCCAGAAAACCCCATGGTAGTTTCACCTTAGGGTCGCCATAGTTGAAAGTGACTTGAAGACGCACAACAACAAAAATAATCAACAATGGGATTGTCTTGTTGTAAGTTAGCCTAAATGCCCTAGAGATATCAGATACTGTATGTTCTTGGAAGCTAAGCAGGGTTATCCCTGGTTAGCACATAGATGGGAGGCCACAAATGTATACCAGGTGTTGTAGGTAACCTTTCAGAGGAAGGAGCTAGGGAAACCGCTTCTGAATATTCCTTGTCTAAGAAAACCTTATGGGATTCATGGGGTTGAGAGGCAGCTTGAAGGCACATATTTACTTACCCATCCACTCAAATTCTTCTAAGTTCCATCCCTATTTTGTTGACAGTTAACCAGCCAAATTTCTTGCTCATAAAGGAGACACAAATGAAATATCTATCTGTTCCTGTTATTTTGTACCAATTAAAATAAAGTTCACATATCCTCATCAAAGGCAAGTTGGCATAGTTAACTGAAGCCTAAGTGCTCACAGGGAGTATACCTATGGATATATCCATGAAATTGCCATCTAAATATCATGGATAATCTTCATGGATGACAGATATTCTGTGTCTAATCTTTTATTAAGTAGTATAAGCTGGTGGCCAATTTTCGTACCGCTTAACTGTTAAAAATTTATACACTTAGAAATGTATGGCTTTCTTTTGCCTGTTCTGAACTGACTTCCAGTCTACTTCATTAAATGTTCTTGAATTCTAATATTCTAATTCTAACAGGGATTAAGTTGACAACAGTTTAATGACAATTCACAATTTTATACGCCTGTGCCATGTTGCTGTTTAGTTGTATGTGGTTTTGTTTTCCTTGGAGTCTCAAAAGAGCTTGAAATTGTTTAAAAGTAAAATGCACCAATTTCTCTGTTCCCTCAAGTTAATAATAAATAAATAATATAATAAGTACCCTAATATAATCAATAATACTTGCTATAATAAATAATAAGGTACCTGAAAGGTAAAAAAATGAAAGCTTAATTTGAATATGAATGGGCTCTTGATTTCTTTAGGAGCCTTTCTGTACCTTTTGAGCTACCCTATTATTTATTAATAATGGAGCAAAACTGGATGGAGGGGCCACTGGTCAATCCAGGAAGCTGCTGTTTATCTCATGGGTTGGAGACAGGAGGATTGTCAGAAAGTGAAATTGATTGAAAAGTGGAACCCATTTTTGTTTTGTTTTGTTTTACAATGCAAATGCTTTGTGGCAACTGAAAACGTAAATAACACAATGTATCACTTTTGAATGTGTGCAAGTGTTAAATTAACACACTGTGTGTGTGTGTGTGTGTGTGTGTGTGTGTGTGTGTGTGTGTACACACAAATATACATTCTGCAGAAATAATCCAGTTTAACAAAACTTTACCTGACATGATTCCAGGCTCTGGAATTCTGGGAACTGTAGTATGTTGCATCACCAGAGTGGACCGATGGTGGGCTGGCTACACAATGTCGGCAGTAGGAGTGGGCCTGCATTGTAGCCCTCTTTCTCTTTCATTTAGTAGAGGTTCCTTTACCTGATTCATTCATAAAGGGGTTTACAGAACACAGTCTTTTCAGACTAGAGTTTCTAGCACATCAGAGTCTTGCTTTTCCAATACTGCTAAGGGTTCTAGTGGAATTTCTGCTATTTTGGTGTGTAATCCTCCCCACTCTCATCCCCTTCCCCTGATGCCCTTGCGTCCTCTCCAGAGAACCTTTGCTGTTCTTTTTATGAGGAAACAGTGTCTGTGGGTGCATCTGCACTGTCAAAATAATCCAGTTTGAACCATGGCTCCAGGGATTCTGTGGTTTGTAGTAACAAAGTACAATTCCTAGAATTCCAGAACCTGGAGTCATGACAGCTAAAGTGGTATCAAACTGGATTATTTCAGCAGTGAGATGGGAAGCAGAAGGGAGGAATGGTGGCTGTTCTCTACTTCCTTGTCTCATTTTACCTTTCTTTGGTCAGTTCTGTCAACTGCAGATTTATCCTTGCTGAGGTCTGATAAATTCAGTTGGTGCACAGTCCCTCCTTCCCTTCCCTCTCTCATTTGGAATCACAGTGCAGGGCTTGCTGCTGGTGCTTCTGCCCATCTTGTCTTCCCCAACAGAATTCAAGGGGGCTTACCCTTCCCTCAAAGAGCAAATTGCATTGCAGCTCGCCTTCCAGGCTGCATGCACCAAAGACACCGTTTTTCCTCTGCATTTTTAATATTTAGTGACTTCAAACAGAAATCAAAATGGGATTAAAAAACAGATTTTTCTCATTAAAAAAGGAAGCAATGAGACATAACCAAGTGTATTACAGCCTGCAAACAAACTCCTTGTGATGGTTGCATGAAAAGCAACCTACATAGCAGAATGATTACAGTATAAAAACACTCCTAAACAGTGTAGAAGGAAATTTTCCTTCTCAATGGATAAATATGACTGACTCAGTTTTCAAAGATCTGCCAGTAGTACAATGCAAACAGTATGTTGAGTGCAAAGCCCGTTTTTCTTGTTACACATTTAACATGTTGATTTGGGAAGGATCACATTGCAAAAGTGATATATTGCACATAGGAACCTGCCCTATACCAGGTGAAATTCCTTGTTCATTTAGCTAGGTATTGTCTGCTCTCAATTGCAGTAGCTCTCTAGCAAAGACACTAATGTAGGTGGTCATCTCAATCCTAAATGGTGTGGAAAGCATCCTTCTGCTCAATCCACACGATCTCTATCCACGGATGTGGTTTCTATTACCTGTTCCAGAAGTATACCCTCACCCATAGTTCCCTTTTACTAGGATTCTGAGAGTTGTGATCCCCAAAAGTAATGTTTCCAAGCTCTTTTGGTTCCTGGTTGTTCTAATTGGAGATGGAGTGGCTTCAATAGGATGTTTTAGGAAGTTGCCTTACAGTGGGTTAGATCACTGGTCCGTCTGTCTCTGTGCTGCCTACATATAGCAGGCTCCGTCCACATAGTTCAGTGAAGTAATACATGTGTTGCATGTAGAATTAATGTCTTAGGTTCATGTGCCCAGCCCACTATCTTTGACACCACTTGCCTAGATAAATGATTGGTCTGACTCAATTATAAGGCAGCTTCCTGTGTTGCTTTCATTCCAGAAAATCTTAGCTTATCATGAATGGATCACCTGCTAGTACACAATCTCTGTTTGTTCCCGCTTTTATTTTACCTGGATGAAAGTTTACATAGTGGGCATTATCACACGGGAGGAATATCTCTCAATTTCGTAAGAAAAGAAAGTAGGGCCAATTTGAAAATGAACGCTATTATGCGAATGGTTATCAAACGGACAGAAGAACACAGCGCCAAAGTAGTGCGATGCAAAAGAAATTATCATATGAGTACGTACCCTTCATAGTCCAGAATTCGAATTAGCATCTCAGCACATGCACAGTGAGGGCAGAATCGGATTGTGACCTTTTTACACTTCCGGCAGGGCTTGCCTCCGGTTCGTGTGGTTTTGCCTTGTTTCACGTTATTTCTTCATTCATTACCCCTTATTTTACGTTATTACACAATTCAAATTACTTGTTTATTAATTACCCCTTATTTCACATTTAGGCAGGTCACCAATTCAAAATCAGTCCAAAGCAACCTTGTACTTGGTTTGAGCATTGGACTATGACTCTAGAAGGCAGGGATTGAATCCCACTGGGTGACCTGGTGCAAGTCACACTCTCTCAGCCTCCTCAGAAAATGGCAATGGCAAACCCCATCTGAATCAACCTGCTAAGAGAACCCAAAAAGTGGGGTGGGGGTCTCCAGCCAGTTGTGTGTGTGAGAGAGACTGTGTCTGTGCCTTTAAGTCCCCAGCTATGTGGGAGTGGGGGGAGAGAAGGAATCCCTCCCATTTGGGAGAGCTTTGCTGCAGCAGTCCTCTCTGGTTTTAACCTGGCCCATTGGCAGTCCTATTGAAGGCAATGGTGCTGCCTTACCATGCGTCAGAGGAGGGGGAAAGGGGAGGGGAAGCTGGGCAGGAACCAGAGCTGCCGACTAAGGCTACATCCACACTGGAGGAATAACCCAGTTTGACATTGTTTTAACTCTTTGTGGCTCAAGGCTATGGAATTCTGGGAGGTGGGATTTGTTGTAGTCCCAGAGCGATGCTCCTGAGGGGAGGAAAACAGACCCCAAATCCCCAGGCTGCCCTACTCCATCCTCCCCCAAAGGAGGAGGGATGAAGAAGAACTCTTTGGGGCTAATAAAAAAAAGGGGGGGGGGAGTTTTCTCTCTTTTTGAAGCCTCCTGTCCCTGGAGGAAGGAAGGAAGGGAAAAAGGTCCCTGAGGGGCATAAGGGGCCAGGAGCAGGGCAAGCCCCAAGCCCACCGTTTGGGGCAGAGAGAGAGAGCTTGCAGGGCACCTCATGGAGAGCCTCCCCTCCTTCACTCTTTACTGTCAAAAACAGCTGCTGGGGAAGACCTAGGAGCCCCGGAAGCCAAAACAAAAACAGAGGATCATGGGAATTGATGTGGGGGGAATACCAGGGCCACAGCAGACATGCATATCACACCAAACAACACCGCATTGAATGTGAAGTAGCCTGGGTATAGGATTTGTGAATTCGCTAGTTCACCGAATTTACTTAATTTTGGATTGCTGTGGAATTGAGTTCGGAGTGTGTTCAGAATGCCAGTGAATG
>NC_056527.1:48952767-49026017 GCF_019175285.1 Sceloporus undulatus
CATGAGATAACCTTTCATGCAATAATGTGAATACCCATGATTGTGTTCAGGATGACACTAGATTATACAGTACTTCCAGTTTCCGTCATATGATAACGACCAGTGTGTCATCTGAACTAGGGATACTAGTGTTTCACACTCTTCCCTAACAAACCAGCATTTGCAAGCCACAAACCAATCCTTGTCTGCTATATTAGCTTGTAAGAGATGGTTAAATGTCTCACAAAACTACAATTCCTAGAATTCCATAGCATTGAACCAAGACAGTTAAAGTGGTGTCAAACTGCATTGTGTCTGTAGTGCGGATGCAGCCTAAGTGAACCTCCCAGTTTTGCCGCCTGGTAGCTTTGCAAAGAGACAGGGGATTTCAAGTACCAGCCAAACTGGTGTTCTTCTGACAACTTTTGGGGGGGAGCTTTACATGTTTTCAAGGTTATTGATGTTGTTTTAAATAAAATATACAAAGGTGGAAAATTTAGACAGAGCCAGAATGACAGTTTTGGTGAATATTTAAAAGACTAACCTTGAAGAGAGTTCCCTGAATTTCCCCTCACTTTTTCTTAGCCATATAATTTTATCTAGTTGGTGTATTTAGGCTTCTGGGGCTGAATTACCTTTGTTTCTTCATCAAAGTCATAACTATAAAAGGCTGTTTTTCTTTGGGCCATTTCAACTTCAAAAGATTTGTAGGGTCTGGACTGTTGGAAAGCTGGGGGATATAATTAGCTAAAATGGAAATAGATGCAAGTGAAATTTAGTTCCTGATGTTTTAATTTAGTGCTGCATTGCCATACATTACTGACAAGGAGAATTCTTAAAAGCAAACATAATTATTTCATTATGGGCCCCATAATGCCTTCATTGGTCTTAATGACAAGAAGCTGCATATGGAGTCATACATTTTAACCAGCCTTTCCTATATTTGGATCAGATAAATAACAAATAATTTATGATAAAAAAAAGTCCTTCTGGATAGTTTGCTTCACACAGAGTTCTGGTTACAGTTTAATAATAAAACCTTTCTCATGCCACTTTGCATTTTAATTATCAAGAATTATTATGGGTAGCATAGCCTTGGAATCACTGTTGCTTCCATGCATTACCTTAAATTCACAGTATGTGCATCAGAAACTGAAGAAAAATACGAGAATTGTCTAGCTATTATATATTTTGAGGAACAGCTTCGCTAGTCCTCTTAATTGGAATGTGTGCTTCTTTGGTGATGGTTTTTTTTCTTTGCAGTACCAGTGGCAAAATTTCACTTTGAAAGGAGACACATGAAAGCCACCCATGCAGTGAATTTCTTGTTGCTTTTTTCTGACAAGAAAAAGAAGCTGATTTCAATATGTATGTGACTGGCAGAGTGGCAAGTCCTATTTGCTGGAGGTGTAGTGTAAGACATGGACCAAAACAGTGATCCTTACATGTAGATGCCAACATTGGTTGCCAGAACTGGGATTACTAGTACTGGAGCAAAAAATCCTATGCGAAATATAGTGCCTCATTAAAAAGCTAGCTGTTAGCAAGGCTCAGAATTACTCCACTTTCAGAATTAGGGCCAAACCATAAGCACTGATGAATATACATACATTATTTATTATGGCATGCAGCCGCTAGAATACCATAACGACCAAATATCCATATAGACACAATACAATCATGATGTCCATACAAATCAATGAGAAATCTAAAATGGAATAAAACTCTCTATCGTGTGCCAAATTACAGAGGAATTTAAAGGGATTATAGAAATATTACAAAAAGGTTTCTTTGGCATAGTCATTTAAGTGCCAATAGCAAGAAAATAATAAAAAATATAAAAAGATTTATCCCATGTAGACGGCATCATCAAACAATTTATAAAAACTGCTGAATATAGTTGATTAAACTAGCGTATGATTTATAGGATCAGCTTGTAAAAGCCTGTGATTTTACACCAAAGACAACAGAATCCGAATATCCAGAGTTTGAGATGTGCCATTTTGAAGAGGGAAAACCTTTCTATAAAGTGTTTGGCATTCATTGTTTTATCACTAGATGGGCTGTCTGGCAAGGTGGGCTGTCTTTACTTATTGTCTCCTTCACACTTTGCTGCTGCTGATAATGGAAGTTATGGTGGTTATTTGTGGATCAGAGCTTCTGTAAACAAGAAATTCTTTCCTTCTCTCCTCCCATGTATAGATCCCCACATCTGTTCCAGTATATATGTAGGGGGCTGCAATTGGCAAGAGGACCTGTCCTTTCTCTATGACCACTTGCAGAAATTCTGTAATACCTACATGGCATTTAAAGTTAATCACATCATGGCACACAAATTGTCTTCCTGATCAGTATGAATAGATGTTTTATATTTTAGAAAATGTTTTGCTCTTTATTGAAACCTAAGACTATTCTTCTAAAAAGGATTTCCCTAAAAATGCTAAAATGTTAGTCAAAGAACATGCTCAGATGCATTTTGTTTAAAACAATTCAAAACATAACTAATATTATTCATTTCTTCAAATGTGTAGAACACTAATTATTATTGATTTTCAGTCTCACTACAATTACAAGTAACTGTGATGAGTGGCAGATAAAAAGTAATAATCCATGGAGTTCTGGAAGTGTTTCATGTTTGTCTGTAGTACTTTGCATGATCAATATTAACTGCCCCATTGAAACTAACTGTTGTATCAAATAACAGTAAATCAAATGAATGTGCTTACCGATTATTTATTGAAAGCTTTAATTGTTCACTTGGGTCCTGCTTATCTGAGGAAACAATAGAATGTAGTGACTGGACAAACCAGTATGTAAATACTGAAGCTGTCATGCGTATTTCAAACAAGCTTATTAGCAGTACATGCACTTTACGTCAGAAGGCCCCAATTTAGTTCCCAGAGGAAAAAAACATTATCTGAAACCCTGGACAGCTATTTCCAGTGAATGTGCACAATATCAATTGTCTGTCTCCCTGTAAAGCACCGCTGTATGATCTTATCCACTAAATGAACATAATTATTTTTTAAATTGTTGCAAACCTAGGGCTGCTTTATCCAGCTTCATATAGTGTAAGATATAAATTAAGTAAGTAAGTAAATATAAACATTTGTTTCCTTGTTTTGCCATTGTGGCTGTATATTTTTTCAGCCACTGTATAGAATCTATGGCCTGTTACAGACTGCCAAAATAAAGCTGCTTCGGGTCTCTTTGGAGGTATGCTGTTTAAATGATGCATGCACCCTAAGAATTCGGAAGCTGCACCAAAGCCGCACTCCAGTGCTTAGGAATGGAGTGTGGCTTTGGCGCGACCTCCGAATTCTTAGGATGCATGCATCATTTAAATAGCATACCTCCAAAGAGACCCGAAGCAGCTTTATTTTGGCAGTCTGTAACAGGTCTGTGTTGCTTTTATTATCCTTATCCAGAATGATCATATTTCTAGCAGTACAATCAAATTGGTGAAATCAAATGGAATTTTCCTTCGCCGTTAATTTTGACAGCTAGACTTGATCGGAGTTGAAACTCAGCAACATCTGAAAGGCTCCATACGCCCTGCTCCTGAAACAGAGGTAAATAACAAGATTAGTTTCCAGGCTGGGGTCAGGGTCAGTTTCCAGTCCAGTTTGATAAGGAAGGATGGGGCAAGGAGAGTTCAGCAGCTCCTCCCAAATTCCTCAGATGGAGGAACTAGTTCTGAAGCATGGGCTTTAGAAGGTGCAATGTGTATTTGGAATCTTCTTGAGGTCAGCCGACTATATTCAGGCTAATGGTTACTGCAGCCTGGATGGTATCCTTGATTCAAATAATACAGTATGCTAAGCATATCAAGGAACCATGATGGCAGTGGGAGCATTGTTAGATACATAAAGGATTCACGACTCCATACTGTATGATAGGCATTCCATAGACAATATCCAACCTGGTAGTAGCTGCCACATCTATAGAGACCTTATATCTCTAGGCAGATCACAGTTTTATAGTTAAATCTTGGGAAAAGTTCAGGCAAAACATGGGGCAAAACATCTGTCAGCTTGGTCCAGCTGCATTCTTCAGCAAGCCATTTCACAGCTGGTTGCAGAAGCCGTCCAGTAGCTGCTCTTGGCTTTCCCTCTTGACTGAAGTCACTGTCCTGTAATCAAAGTAAAAGTCCTGCCAGCATGGATATGAACTGTCTTTCCAATTCTCTGCTTTGATGGGATGTAGAAGTTCCAGGGCACTGGTGGATGACACAGAAGGGACACAGAAATGTCATCTGGGCCCAAGGGTGATAGCCCAGGTTCTGGTGGCCATGGCTTAGGACCTTTCTCTGGTATCTTATTATGACAAAGGGTGAAGAGATGTAGAAGACTCCTGAACCTCTGCCTGGTGTGCTCATGCTGCAGTATTCAAAATGCAAAACCAAGGGAACTATGGGAAGGTCTATCCATCCAAACATTCCTTCAAGGTGTGAAGGTATTCTGCCTATTCATAAGAAGACCAGTTTTTAAGCACTATATCTGCCATCCTGCACTGTCTCAAAGTTTCCTCAATACTGAAGAAGCAGAGTGGAACTTTGCCACTGGCTTCTTGATCCAGCCTGGGCTGTTTATTCTTCACCCTTGCCTGTGCAACCTTTGAAAAGGGCACAGCGAGCCTTATCAACATCCCAGGTACTTTATATCTCTTTATATATCTTGGGGAGTTGATCAAAATATGTTAATATCATTCCTCTTGCCAATTCCAGTGACCAACCAGGGTGCTGTTTTCTTTTTCCCTATCCTTCTCTTTTGGTAGCAGAAAGGAATCTCGATTCCACATGCCTAAGAACTACAGAGGTTCCCATTCAGTCAGCAGAGGTTCTTATCCTCAGTGAGTTATTTGAGACAAGGAACTTATGAAGTCTAGGGAATGATCAGCAGTAAGATAAACTCTGGTTTGCAGCTCTGGGAGATTTTGTATTATCTAAACTTGTCAGGAATTCTTTATTTGATACCTCTTATGTGTCAAGTCTCCTTCCAAGGCACAAAAGATGAGAAGAATTTAAAGCACAGCTTGGAAAACTGGGAACAGAAATTCTGATGGGAAAATATTAAAATAACTTGTGTTTGCTATACTCATGGTCTGGAAAATAGTGATAGACGCTATGTAAGCCCTGTATCTTAGGGGAATTTGTAAAAAAAAAAAAATAGAAGATGGTGGTGAACAGAAGACATGGAAACCATAAGAAAATGTTTATTTAAAATTACAGTAGTTCCACTCATGAAATATAATATAGCAGCAATGTCATTTGGTTGAAAAGAATGCAATACAGTTGGTTACATACAAAGAGGGAGATAACAATCTGCTTTTTAAAAAGAATAATTAAAAATAACCAACTTAAATATCTCTGCTTGATTTTTAAATTATCCTTTCCAATGGATATATGAAGGAAAATCTGTAAATCAATTAACATTCCACATCAGTGCATCTGGAATCCCAATTAATTGGTTTGATTTGTACGTTTCAAAGAATGTGATGCTAACCTTTAGATATTTCTGATCATGAAGGCAGTGCAGTAATTTCAGGATTTAACCATGCTGTACAGTTCTAAGTTTCTTTAATTAAACAGTCCAAAAAAATTGAGAAGTAAAATGGCCCATGAAATATCACTTGATCGTTCAGTTTTATTACATGTGATTAGAACACTGATGTTTCAGTCCGTCTGCATGATATTAGATAAGTTTTAGCCTTTATTAATAGAAGCAGAGTTTCCAAGTTGAAGGAAGTAATAGTCTCACTATACAGTGTGCCTTTCCCTTATGTGGGGGATCTGTCCTCCTCCAGCCCCCTGCGTAAGGGAAATACCGTGTATGCTGTAGCCCCATTGAAAACCATGGATCTTGTGCCTGCAGTGCGGTGCATGGGCATGGGCACGCATGCCATTGCCTCTTCTGGCACACGGCTTTCAGCTTAAGATAAAAGCCACGTGTGGCGCGCCCATGTATGGCGTAGGCGCACTTTATTCTGTGTTGGTCAGGCTTCATTTGCATTGAATTTGAAGAAGGATATAAACATGAAGGATATAGAGCTAGAGTGGTGTAGTGGTTTGAGTGTAGGACTGGGACTCTGGAGACCAAGGTTCAATTCCCAGCTTGGACATGAAACATACTGGGTGATCTTGGGCCAGTCACACTCTCAGCTTCGGGCATTGGCAAACCTCTGAACAAATCTTGCCAAGAAATCTCTGTCAGAGGGTTGGCATAAGTCGGAAATAACTTGAAAGCACACAACAGCAACAACAACAAATAATCAGTGATACCTTTTATCGGCCAACCAAAATGCACAATATACTTGTTGCAAGCTTTTGAAGCTCCATGGGCTTCTTCATTAGGCAAGATGTTACAAACCAAACAGGAGGAAAAAAAACAATTGGAGGTGTTAGTCAGATACCTACATGTTGTTTCAGTCCTTAGTAAAGGTGTTATGATGGGGAGGATAGCTTTTCAAAGTCCAGGAAATTTAAAGTCCACTCGCACCTCAATAGGAACCTCTCTTCTGCAATCCTGGACTTTGAAAAGCTCCCTGTTGCCACATGGCCAGAAGGAGGAGGAGCCTGCCTGCAAAATATATCCTTACCATCCCGGGATAAACACAGGAGAGTGATCCACTTCACTCCTTACACTGTCCCATCCCCATCTGATAATCTCCAAAGACAGAAACAGTCCTTCGTTATTTTTATTTGTAGTTAATTTTGCTTGCAATTAACCAATATTTAAGGCCAGCGTAATGAAAACTGTCTGACCCAAACTCTGGAAACTAGGATTCGAATCCCTGCTCGTCTATGGGGACCCACTGAACCCAAAGTGACACTCTCTCAGTGTCAGAAGAAGCCTTAGGCTCACCATAAGTTAAAAAAAACCAACAACTTGAAGGTACACAACAACAAAAACTTCATACCTGTTCCAAAATCTGTGCAAGCAGAAACTCTTGAGTCCAGGGGAGTGCATTCCACAGTCTGCAACCAATGCAAGAGAAAGTAATTTCCTTTCATGCTAGTTGAACAGTCCTCTGATGGTGATGGAGTTCCTATAAGATCTTACCTTCCACAGGTAGGTTTATGACGAGCAGTCCCTTACATAGCCACAGACAAAGCCATTGTGGTTAAAAGTTAAAGCTAGCATCTTGCATTTGGCCAGGAAAACAGCTGGGAACCATATATGTAATCTCCTTATGTGTGCATGCACATTCCAGCTACATCTGATGTGCTATTTCCAAAGCAAATATCAAAAAGTCAAATGTTCCATGTAATCTTGCTTACAGATTTCCCTAGATCTTTTTTTAGTGAAAGTATCGAACTCCAGAATGCAAAACTGAAGTTCATTACTTAAGGATGCCTTTAAAGAGTGGGTTTTGATGCGTTTCAATCCACATTTATTACCTGGTGCACACACTTTCAGCACATCAGCATCATTATAAGATACTTACCTTATCATCTGACAGAAAAGGGATGATACAGATCCACATTACACACACACACACACACACGTCACAGGGCCAGTGTTAATATTCAGTTTGAATCTAGTGACTGCTGATATATGATTCTACTGGCTAACCTTACACTATTGCAACTGGAACATTGTTGTTTCTAGATGATAGGCATTAGGGAAGAGGCTCTTATTCATATCTTACAGCTTTCTGGGGATGGAGGGGAGAATACTAACACTGCATTTTTAGAGTAGAATACATTCATCAGCATGTGGGGAGGGGGAGAACACCATAACCTCCACCATCTGAGGAAAGAGGTCTGCTGTCTCCCTGCTTTTTTGCTGCGGCATCTCTTCTGCTCCGGACACATTTACTCTCTGCAGAACCAGGCCCCAGGTACTCAGCCAGTTATTGGCTAATAAACCAAAGGACCATATGTGCCCTTTGCAAGGGGATAATATAGGCACCTGCTGTGGTGAGCCTGACACTGTTGGTGTCACCCTTTTGAGGGAACCACTTAAAAGGTAGAGCGAGGGTGAAGACCAGTCCCTTTGGTTGGGAGGGGGAGGAGAACATTGATTTTGGTTTTAACTTTTGGGGGAGTAACTTTTAAAATAACCTGTCTGCCAGCAAAAGAGCATGTGTTACACGGAAAGCACAGGATGGGAAGCAGCCCAGGGAGCAGCCATCACAGCAGTGATGGGCAAGGGAGATACAGTGTAGGGAGACATTCCTATCATCATGACAGAAGGGAGAACCACAGGATATTGGTTACCCTCAAGATTCCCCTCACTTCAAATAGCATCAGTATCAAGTGGACACTTCACAGCAGACAGAGTTTGCAGCAGACTTTAGTCCTGATGTGTGTGTTCATCCTACTCAATTCAGCATCCAAGTGGTGGACCTATACCTGCATAGCTTCAGCTAACTCCAAGTAAAAACAGAGCTGGATGTCTTCATTATACTGAAGAAATACCTCTCTCCATATATACTGATGACATTCCATGTCAAAACTCCTATTGACCAAATCAAGCAGCTTCATACCTATACATATGAGGCTGAACAGGAATCTCTCAATTTCCTTGTCTGGATACTATGCCACAGAACAAAGACAAACCAGAATAATTCAGTACTCTTATTCCCATCCCACAGATCCAATCCAGTACTATGAAAACTATCTAAAGCCACTGAAAGATCCAGAAATATCAACAGTGTAGCACTCCCCTATCTTTTTAAAAACAAACAACTCCCAAAATGTAATTTATTAATTAATTTATTTTATAGCCCATCTCTCATTCATGCAGGATCCTTGGAGTTAACAAAACTTTATATAGGACTGGGCCTACAAGGTAGGCATTTTGCAACAATATCACCTAAGGAGTTTCAAGCAGTGTCACAGATTTTAACACTTCTGCCAGAGTGTCTGACCACCAACAACACAAAAAGCCATACTCCCAACTGGACATTTTTATTAATTAAATTGTATGCAAACAAAGAATGATGGCAGCTATTCACAGCAAAATTTCCACCTCGTGAACATTTGGTTTTACTCTGTGTGTTTAGGAATTGTGCAGTCACCTTCATTTTTCACCAACTAATACTTACTGTGGACATGAGGCATTTTTATATCAAACAATATATTGGAATTCTCATTGGTGTCAGAAAAAAAGTGAGAGAATGAAAGGATTCTTTGGAAAATTTTGATTACAGTCGCCACTCCTTTTTCACGGGGGATCTGTTCTGGACTCCCTCCCAAAAATGGAGTTTCACATGTGTTCAAGCCCCATTGGCTTGAATATAGGCGCGGATGCGTGGCCCATTCATTCTATGTTTGTCCCTCTCGCATAAGTGAGGGACGCAGGTCCGAAGACTGAGAATGGTGGGAGGATTGTGGTTCTTGTTTTGTGCCTTCAAGTTGTTTCCATCTTATGGTGATTCTAGACTCAGTCAAGCAAGCCCTGGGTATTCTAGACCTGAGCAGGGTTGTTGATAATAGGGTGAGTTGGATGTCCCTCATTAATAGGAAATTAACAAAAGTCATGACAGAGAAACTAGTGCACAACAAAGCAAGAACTTTTATGATTTCTTTTGAACAAGAACAGTAGTTAAGAGAAACAGGAAACTCTTTGCTCCATGTATTTAAAACTACTAAGTGCAGCAAGCTACTAAACTGTAGAATGACAATGTTTTCCCAGTATCCAAATTGTGAGTGGGATACACTCACTATTTAACAACTCTTCATAAACACAAGATGGGCCTGATCTACACATGGCAGGTAGGGGGATTCCATCATCTCTGCCTCTATCTATTTTCTTGATTGGGACCCTAAGGAAATTAAAGCCATGGGTGGCTGCTGCAAAAATGAACCATTGTCATAAAGGATGTAATTTCCCTTGAATTGAGGAGTAACAGGCATATATAGAATGCTATGACATGTTGATGTCTCATTATTCTGGATAACAGACATATCCCTTAAGTATAGTTTCTAGAGAGCGTATTTCCTCCTTAGTCTAGTGGCAAAACTGGTAGAGACCCCATCTTAATCCTCAGCAAGAGAATCTATTTCACTGTCATGAATTATTTTAGCATATTTAGCTTTATTTGTGAGAAATGATACTTTAAAAGCAATCTTTACAATACAGATTAGATTGGCCTATTTTGGATATTAAAGTTGTAATCTTGTACTCATTGATCTGGGATTAATGAGTACAAGATTAAGCTACTTTTGAAGATATATATGTGTACACTTTGCAGTTCCACCCATCCAGTGGTGGGGGAGTTGAAGAATATGCAATGTATTCCTATTGATGAAGAAATTGAGAAGATGTCTGACGTTTCAAATTTTGTCTTATATATCAAATTCTCAGTGTAGCTGTCCTACTGGACAATTATGGATTGAGATGGGAGGACATCCTGTAAAGCATGTGTGAACACAAATTTCAAGCTGTTGTTGGCCTTAAACCCATCACCTTTCAGCATTGGTCATACTGGCTAAGGAAGTTTTTTGTGGGTTTTTCGGGCTATGTCTCCATGTTCTAGAAGAGTTTGTTCCTGATGTTTCACCCACATCTGTGGCTGGCATCTTCAGAGAATGCTGGCCTGGAAGTGAGTGGAGTATATATATACAGTATATATACTGTGTGACTCTGGGTTGGAAGGAGTGATTGCCAAGTTAATCTGTGTATTGTTCTGTTGTTGAATGGTAAGGCCTCAAGGTGGGAGGATATGCACAGAGGATTTATGTCTGTTTAACCATTGTCTGCTGGGAAAACCCCTGACCCTGGGTGCTTTTTATTTGCATTTGCTGGGTCTTAATTTTAGTGTTTTTCAGGACCAAACTTTGCTAACTTTAAGGGTTTCTTCTTTCCTGTTGAAGTTGTCCAGGTGCTTGTGAATTTCAATGGCTTCCCTGCATTCTGACCTGATAGTTGTTGGCATTGTCCAGAATTTCAGTGTTTGTAAACAGCATTTTATGCCCAGGATGGTTTATAACATGTTTTGCTACTGCTGATTTTTCTGGCTGACCCAGTTTGCAGTGTCCTTCATGATTCGTGTTTGAACACTGTGTTTGGTGGTCCCTGTGTAGACTTGTCCACAGCTGCATGGTATGTGGTCACCTTCTAAAGCCATCAGAGGGCCTCTTCTGTCCTTTGCTGAGCGCAACATTTGCTGGATTTTCTTGGTCAGTTTGTAAACCATTTGGAGGTTGTGTTTCCTCACCAGTTTCCCTATTCTGTCTGTGAGTCCTTTGATGTATACTAAAAATACCTTCCCTTTGGGTGGTTGTTTGTCTTCACTCCTCTGAGTTTTTCTGGGTCTGGTTGCCCTTCTGATGTCTGAGCTGGAGTAACCATTAGCCTGTAGATCCCAGTCTAGATGCTTCAGTTCATCTTCCAGGAAATGGTGTTCCCAAATTCATTTTTGCCCAGTCTACTAATGTTTTTTATTGCACTTCTTTTTTGTCCTGGGTGAAGGTTGGAGTTCTTGTGCAGGTATCTGTCCGTGTGCGTAGGATTTCTGTATACTGTGTGGTCTAAACGTTGGTTCGGTTTGTGAATGACCAGGACATCCAGTGTTCCTTCCTTTTCTTTTTCCTTTGTGAATTGGATGTTAGGGTGAGAAACACAGTCAGATCTTCTTTTCCATGGCTCCAAATGGTGCAAGTGTCACCCGCATGTCGGAACCATGTTGTGGGATTCTTTTTTCTTTTTTTTCCTTTTTTTGGTACTGTTTCCAGGGCTAGCTTTTCAAAGTGTCCATGTTAAAGTTTGCTATCACAGGGCTCAGGGGGCTTCCCATGGCTACCCCATCTCTCTGTTCATGGAGCCCATTGTCCCACAGGAAGTAGCTTGTTCAAACAAGGCTGTGGTGTCTTCTGGAAAAAAATGTTGGATGAGTGCCAGGGTGTCCATTGTAGGGACTTTGGTGAACAAGGAGACTACATCAAAGCTGATTAGTATGTCTCCGGGTTTAAGTTCGAGGTTGTTGATTTTTCCTATGAATTGAACCAAGTCCTTGATGTAGTGGAGGGTTTGCCCTATATGGGTTTGTAATTATGTGGCCAGAAACTTGACCAAGTCATATGCAGGGGATCCAATGGCACTCATTATGGGTCGGAGTGGAGGGGAATCCTTGTGCCATCTGTCAGGGATGCTTTGATTTGGATTTCCTGCATGGCAGGGGGTTGGACTGGATGGCCCTAGTGGTCTCTTCCAACTCTATGATTCTATGATTCTATGCAGTCTGTGGAAAGTTTGTTTGTATGTGTTCTTTAAAAAAGAAATATTTCCCCAAATAGATATAATGTTTGTGATATTCTTCATATAAAAAGGCGAAGAATGTGAGAAATGCTGATTACTGAGCTCTATTGTTTAATATTTAACAATATGAAGTCATCTTGACAAGTACAGTGGACCCTTGTTATATGCTGGGGTTTAGTTCCAAGATCCCCCATGGATAACAAAATCCGTGGATGCTCAAGTCACATTAAATATAATGACATAGCAAAATTGGAAAATCTGGGTTTGATATTTGAAATTTATACTTTTTTGAACATTTCAAACCGTGGATGCTTGAATCCGTGTATAGAAAAATCTGTATATAAGAAGGGCTGACTGTATAGTTCTTGGAACCATATCACAGGCTATGTAATAGATTCCAGAGGGACATATTGCTTGTGAAATAACAAAAGAATCTTGCGGTAAAAGATTCTTAAAATACCTAAAAGATTCAAGAGAGTTACAATGCAGTTTTGTGCAAGTTTCCTGAGAAGTAAGTTCCATTAAGTTAAAGAGTTGATAAAGCTAAGTACATAGGATTGAAGCCTTACTGTAGCATAAGCTTTTGTGGACTGGAGTTCACAAAGTGTTGTGTCACATTAGTATGATAGTTTTTCTATGCCACCTTCATGGAACCTGCACACATTTGCCTGGTAATGAACTACTGGGGCTAATGGGTATGTATTGGTAACTAGCAACAGCTGGCAGGTCCCAGGTTTCCTACACATGCTCTGTATATTCAGACATAACCCCCAATAAAACGAGTGGGGGAGAAAACTAGATGAGAAAGAAAAATCAATGAATTTAATTTTCCAAGCTTCTGAAGCAACTGCCATGTAACTTGCTCTAATTGAAGTCATGCTAAGGAGTTTTTTCCCCCTTTTAATTATGGCTTTTTGGCCCTTTGTATAACTACAGTTTAACGCAATTAGCTGATTCTGATCTTTTTTTAAAACCAAAGCTGTCTCAAAGAGTTGAACTACAGCTTAAAGAAAATCAATATTCAGAAAATTATAGGCACAAATTAAAATGATATGTTTCAGGAAATAATAGTTTTAAAGACAAAGATGAGTGTAATAGTTGCAAAACTATGAACTTATTGCAAGCAGAAGGATGTGAGATAATAAAGAGATCTCTGTCCTTTTATGTCATTGGTTTGTTATTGCCTAACCATAACTGGTAAGATTTTTTTTCTCCCTTACAGCTTGCCGTATCCACAGATTCTGTATTGATGGATTCAATCATCCACATTTTGAAATTATCTGTTTTTAAAAGTCCAAAAAGCAAACCTTGATTTTGCCACTTTATATAAGAGGCAACATTTTACTACACATTGTATTTAATTGGATTTGAGCATCCATGGATTTTGGTATCCATGGGGGTCCTGGAACCAATCCCCAGCAGACACACTACATAAAGAATTACATTAACAATTAATTTCAGACATTGATAATTCATCCTGATCTATGTGTTAGAGTCCACATTATCTAAAAAAAAATGCCTTTTTAAGATGTGGGGAACTACTCATTTTTCCCCAGAGTGGCAGGGATTAGTACCATATTTATGCCCATTAGTTATAACTCATTTCTTTCTTTCCTGGAAAGTTACAGCAGACTAGTAGCCAGTAGCTTGTAGATCAGTAGTGCATTACTGTGAGTATCACTGTGGGGCTACATAGTTGAAGGGCCACCTGCACCAATACAAATCAGCCTGAGATTTGAATTCAGCATCTAAAGCTCTACTTTCTGGTGCACAAGTATGAACTGTAGCATTGCCAAGCTGCAGAGACAAAGTCTTCTCTACACTGGCATAACTTCTTTGCAATGCCCTTCCTCAGGAAGTGGGTATGTCTAACACTCTGTTGAACTCTAGAAGGATTTTAAAGAGTTATTCATTCCAGCTTGTTATGTTTAAGTACAGTGTATGCAAGCATGGCATAGTGGTTTGAGCACTGAACTGTGACTTGATACCAGGGTTTGATTCCCAGCTCGACCATGAAACCCACTGGTTGACCATGGGCAACTCACATGTTCTCAACCTCAGGAGAAGGCAGTGGCAAACCTCCTCTGAACAAATCTTGCCAATAAAATCTAATAATAGTTTACCTAAGGATCACCATATGTTAAAAATGACTTGGAAGGCACACAGCAACAAACTCTGTTTTTAACTAAGGCCTATATCCGGTGGTTAGTTCCAACTAGAGTAAACTCATGCAATCGGTTGAACCTACATGAGTGTTTATTTATCAGGTCCCTGTGGATGAAGGCTACTTGGGACTAACCTTTAAAAAAACCTCTGTTGTCCTTTAGCTGGGGCTAATAATTGGATTTATGGTTTAAATATTCTTTTGCTGCTGCTATTTTAGTTATATCTTATTGGTTATTTTAATTGCCTGTCTCTTGAATATTCAATTGAGGATTTGATTATGTAATTTGTGTTTTTCCTTTGCATTTCATGGGAGTTTTGAGACTGAAAAGTAGGCAATAACTCTTTTTATCATTTTTATCATTATCATTGTTATCATCTTTAAGATCATGTGGCTTGCATATAGATATATGTGTTTGTATACAGAGAGCATTTATGCTGTAGTAGGATGCTAGAAGTGACTGAGACAGATGTATAGGCTGAGGGATTCTTTCTCACGCTATTTTCCCCCTTAGAGAGGAGAACTGTTTGCAAAGAAAAGAAATCAAAGCCTTTACCTATCCCATGTCCTTTTGTTTTCTTCTCAGTGATGTCTGTGATCTGCACCTGTTGTAGATGTGTGGCAAGAATAGCAGGGAGTTGTCATAACCTGGCAACCGGACTCAGTCAGAGCCTTATATGACCTGGTCAAACACACACTCACTCGAGGGTCATGGCCGGGTTACCATTTCAAGACTGACAATCCTCTCCGATAATGTTTATTTCTCCTCAGCTCAGCCCACTTTCATGTCTCCCTCCACAACACCACATTTTGCACTCCCAACAGCAATGTGAACTTTGAAAATGTAATGCACGCCTTTAAAAAACAACCACAAAGAAAGATGGAGAAGTCATATATTATTGCTTTGGAGCTAGACTCGAAACACCACATGAAATAAATAAAATGTGTAATAAAATAAGGAAAGGCCAATTTTCTAGTGTTTGGACGTTTCTTCTTTTCTTTCCTTCAAAGATTATTAAAAGCAGATTTTTTTTTGTTCCAGACTAGACATGAAAATTAAATGATATTAGGATTTTGGGGTTTGGGTGGGTGGGTGGTTTGGAGACTTATAAATAACCTCTACAATGAAGCATGCATGCAAGCAGCAAAGAATCTGGTTCTAATTACTTGTACTCTAGTTGAACTTTGGTGTTTCCTTTGACTTTCTGTCTAATGTATGTGAGCTGTGTGCTTTGCACTTCTGCATTGAATACTCTCTCTCGCACACACACAGACACTCACATCTAAATCCACATCCAGACAGCATCTTTTTGGTGCCAATAAAACTGAAGGTTAACAGAATGTTTTGACCAAACGCAACACTTTGCCATTCACCCTAATTAGCTCAAATTGCTCCTTCCCAACAGGGACTTTGGAGCTCAATGTTCCAGCTTCCCTTGGGGCTATCCAGGAAATGCCATTTGCTTTACAACTTCTTATTCTTTTAAGGCTCAGCTGTCTAAAGAGAGTGCATTAAAAACCAGCACTTAATAATACACGCTTGTAGTAAAAATGAAAGGGATTTCATAAAATGCCTGCCCTGTTTTTAATCAGCCACGACATTGAAATCTGTCCGTCAGTATGGTTTCACCGTCAGTAAATTATCTCTTGTAGAGCACATTTCACTTCCTAAAAGATCTTATCTGATGCTTTAGCTCAACAATATTTTTTAAAGTATCAAGCGTGGCTTGAAATGATAGTTTAAAGAATACTTAAGTGCCTTTCAATTGCCTTGGTTAGCCAAGATTGCCAAAACATGGCAGTAGCATAAACATTATTTACTTACTCTGAGGAATCTGTTCTTCAGATTTCTTTAGTTCAGAGTTTGTTGGCACACTTAGCTTTTGCTTCAGGACACAGGACTGCCCCCCTCCCTGCCTTCCATTACTAAACTTGCTTTTTCCTCTTTGCTTGCTCAGGCAGGAGTAACTACTTTGTTTCTGTACAATGCACCCTTCTTTTCTTTTTTAAAAGCCTCTTACGCTGCAACTGGTTTTATGTTACAGTAATTGAATTCATTATAATTAGCACATATTATAATTATTACAGATACTTACTGAACTATTTAACTGCAAAATTCTGTACCATCTTTATTTCGTCTTCATTCATAGCAGTGTTGAGAAGCAGACAGATCATTATTCCCATGTTACAGATGGAGAAAAGAACTGGAATTCCAGATGGGATAAAGCTGGCTCTGTAGGGAAACATAATAGCCTGGTCTTCCACTATTGCCAGGCAGTGCAGTAAGCTCCAAATCTTCTAGTCCCATTTGAACAAATCATGTGATGATTAGGAACTGGATTCCCTAATTCATTTCAGCTCATCTTTATAAGAATTTATGACAGTCTACATGTATCTTTATATTTCAAGTAGAACAAACTTGGCCTAAATTTAATAGGTATTTCCAGCTAGGACACTGACTCAACAGAATTACTCAAATGTTAACATACCAAGTTCCCATTTATTTAATAAGTCTAGTTGGGACAGATAATTAGATTTTGGACACTAAGTTTAAAGAAAACTTGCAGAGTCATCCAAGAACCAGTGCTTTGATTGTCTAGCTCATAAAAAGTTTCCATGTGAATCTCTGTGTATTCAGCCACATTTATAGTGTAGAATTAGAGTGCCTTCTCTCATTTTTCAGAGAGGTTTCTCATTTTAAGACCTGTATGGTAAGCAGGTAAAGCATGGTCTTCACTATTATGATAATAACTGTGTTTATTTAATTTGGCCAATGCAGGTGGAGGAGAATTCCATTTTAGTTTGTTTTTGAAGAATGTGTGAAAATTCACAAATTTGTCAGGTTCAAGATGAAAAGACTGAGATTTAAAAATTATGGATCAGAGAGGATGTGAAATAGCTATGTTTTCCCTTTTCTAGTGGGAATTTGATAACACACTACCCATGTAATCCATAGACACTACTGAATGAAAAAAGTAGACCCATTATGCTTACTAGAAAGCATTACTTGACTTTGGAGAAGCAACAAGGTGCTATTGCAGCAGAGTGAGGGCATCCATTACTAGTAGACAGGAGCATCCATCTCAGTCCACTAATTTCACTGACTAAGGGGCTGTACAGACCCTTCTACAGCCAGATCGGGGGCGCAGTGTGTGGATGCCATGATCCCAACCTGGCCTTTACAGGGCGCAAAAAGCCGCAAAAACAGCTCCTTTTTGTGCCCTGCAAAGGGCGCGATAGCCGTGATGGCACAGCTTTACGCTGCTTCTTCATGCAGATGCAGCGCCGGAGGAGTGCCATGACACCATGTGCAGTGTGGCATGTGGCGTCAAACCGCCCTAGGGTGGAGCTAGGCATGCGTTGTGTAGACGCTATGCTCCGACACCACTCCCAACCTGGCCTTTAAAGCCGGTGTGCACAGGGCCTAAGCCACTTATATAGTACTAAAGTCTCTGTCACTGGACACATGAGGATTTCATTCCACCTTTTTAGAAAAACAAAACAAAACAGGATTTGCTAAGATCTGGAACATTTGGATGCTGGGGAAAGCATAACTGGCAGATTTTTCCATCCTTTAAGCGTATGTTTTTTGCATCCGTTCACTTTTTATCAGAATCTAACAAAGCTTGAGAAACTCAAATGTTAGGTTAAAGCTTTGAGACTTATTGCAATGCAATAAAAACACTGCCTTCTCTACAAAAACATCTGTTTGCAGTGTGTGTGTGTATAAAAAGACAGTGTGTTGTGCAGGGTTTTTTGCACACATAAAAAAGTCACAAAGTGTGAAAAATGCTCATAACCTTGTCCTGCAGGAAGAAAGCTTTTAATTTTAAAATCTTTGAATGTGATGATGAAATAAGGAAAAATTCAAATTCTTACTGAACAGCCAGCAGTCCACCACCAAACAACACATGGCTCATTGCTGACTTTGAAAACTTTATGAAAAGGAGAGAGTGAAATTCCTAAAGTGTAACTCTGTCCTTCCAGTCACTTCTAAATACTTATGCTATGAAAAGTACCCTGGATTCCTATACAGTGCATAGTCACTTTCCTTCCCTTGACTACCCTGTATCAGCATAAATATTTATGCAAGCATAGATTGGCAGGAGTTTGTTAATGTTCAACATCTGTTTAGAGACTGACACCATGGAAGGAGCGAAGTCACTTCATTGTGTAATACATGCATCATTTGCAACTCTTTGTACAGAACAAATCTGCTATAGAACTAGAAATATTTCAGGCCCCTTTGATTCAATGGAGAATAAGTACTGTAGACTTGTCTTGACAGCTGATCATGGTCATATAAGCACCTCATTGCAAGAAATAGAATTCAGTAGCAATTCATTCTTCTTTCATCAGCATGTGGCCTCCTGTTTTATTGGTTTTAGGCATACATTTCCCCCAGTTTACCAACCTGAACAGTATTCTTCCAGACACACAGCTCTACATTAGCCTTTTCAGCACTTTGTTGACTTGGAATTAGGCATCTGGAAATATAGCTGGGAATTTAACCCAGGTCCTTTTAGGTTGATTTGCTTGATTTTCTTTCTTGAACAGTCAATACTTTGACCACCATCAGTGAAGGATATTAGTTTTCTTTTCAGAGAAATGACAAAAATATATATACTGCATTTATTTATTTATTTATTTTTAGGGACCCTGTAATTACACAGCTGTCATGGAAAGAGCTTTGTACGTTTGTTGTGCTGAATTACCAGAGTTTTAAAAGCAACATTTTATCTGCTCTGAGACTGTTTGGGACCAACAAGTAAGCATTCATTAAATAAGGAAAACAGGCTATTGAGGTCTCGAAGGCCATCTGAAGAATTTAATTTTAATTTTAAAAGCACTAATAGATTCTTGATTTACACAGGAAAACTGTGTAACAGTCGATTCCTAGAAAGATCTGTGCCTATGCTAAATAACAACAAAAATACAGAATATAGTAAGGGAAGATGGCTGGAGATTGTTATTACTTGTGTATTTGATTTTGTGATGTGTTTTGCTTCTTCACTATGAGCTGAAAAATCTTTATTTTTATTGTTACCTATTGGGAAATTTCTGTGCTCTTCTTCAGAATTTGTTTTAGAGCTTTTTGGTTTGAAGTTTCACATTTTGGACTGCAACTCACAGAATACCCCAGCCAGGAGGGCCATATTTCTAGGAGTTGTAGTACCAAAAAGGTAAGACTGATACATTGATACCACGTGGAAACTATGTGACAGTGCTGTTGGACACACACTGGGAGTTCCTTATTGTTTTGATCGAGCAAGAGGCCTTCTCAGTGTATCAAAGGCTACTTCCAAATTTCTTCTGAGCACTAGCTTGTGAAGCTCAAGTGAAGGTCTTTAGTAAGGGGAGGATCTCAGTAGCTCTGTTTGATTCATTCGCACAACTGCCTTGCTAGTTGCTTTTCTGCTTCTGCCCAGTTTGTCACTATGTGTATGGCAATCTGAATCCTGGAGGGCCCCAGCGACGGCAAAGAGCCTCTCAGAGGCCCCCTGCCGCCGTTGGAGCCCTCCTGGAGGGCCCCAGCGACAGCAAAGGACTCAGAGGCCCCCTGCTGCCGTCGGAGCCCTCCTGGAGGGGCCCAGCGATGGCAAAGGGCAACCCAGGGGCCCCCTGCCGTTGTCAGAGCCCTCCTGCAGGGCCTCAGTGACGGCAGCGGGCCTCCTAGAGGCCCGCCGCCGCTGCCGCCCATCACGGATTTTTGCTGCTCTGGGTGCCGCCATTTTGGGCGAAAAAATGGCGGCACCCATAGCCCCAGAGGCTGCTATGGACACCGCCATTTTTTGCCCAAAATGGCAGCAAAGTCTTGCGCGACCTCGCCGCCATTTTGGGCAAAAAATGGCGGCGCCCATAGCCCAAGCGGCCGCTATGGGCGCTGCCATTTTTTTCGCCCAAAATGGCGGTGAGGTCGCGCGAGACTTAATGGCGGCACCCAGAGCGGCAAAAAGCTGTGATTGGCGGCAGCGGCAACAGCAGCCAGGGGCCGGTTGCCAGGCCTCCGCGGGCCGCATCCGGCCAACGGGCCAGAGGTTGCCGACCTCTGCTCTTGGGAATAACATCCTGAAGGTTGCCCTGGGTCAGAATTGACTCCAGGGCAGGTAACAACAGCAATCTTTTCTGAAGCCGTGATTCCACAGATCAGATAATTCTGTTAAACAGTTGTAGATGATAAAACAGAGTCAGTTTTTTAAAATGACAATATTTAGGAGACACAACAAATACTTTACCCTCTAAATCTGAATCAGCATTTGTTTTTCCATAGATGGATGGCACCTGAGTCTCTGTGGAGATTTTGCCCTCTTTTTAACTGCTTCAGAGGCTTTCTCATTTTCCTGACTTGTTCAGACAAAACCACGTATCTTTGCCTGTGGATGTTTTCTCTTCACGCTTGAGGTTTATATCCATTTGAGCTTAAATCAGTCTATAATGCAAATGTAAAACATACAGTGGCTAGGAGGTGTATATTCAGCTTGTCTTCTATATTTACATCTTTCTTACTCGGCAAAATAGCTCCAAAGAGGCTCAAATTTACCTTTTAGTGTCAAGTGTGAAAAAGCCCTAAGAAACAGGGGACAAAGAAAATAAATGGCATATCCACAGTAAATGAAAAGAACTATGTGTTTTAGTCACCAGTATCCTAAACATGTCTACTGTTGGCCCCGATATCTTTACAATATCACTGCCTGAATTGTTATTTTTCTTTACAGTATTGATCATTATATATAGATGTCGGTACTCTGCATCCTAAAAACCTTTTTTCAGACTGTGGTAGGGCTGTGCTGTATTACTGCATACATTACAGGTGAAGTTGATTACTGTGAAGAGATTTTTCTGCATTTCTGTGTAGGAGTTACTAAGGCAATCTCTAACCCGTGGGTGGGAATTGTGCAGACTTCCAGATGTTGTTCCACCAGCATTAATCACCATTTATTATGCTGGATAGCACTGATGGGAGCTGTAGTCCAACAATATCTGGAGCTTCAATTCATGCTGATCAAGCAGATAGAAAGAGGTAGTGTTCTGTTCCTAAACAATAGGCACATGAGAGTGTGAATGAATGGTTTCACATAACTGAATACTTCTCCATATTTAATAAAAAATAACTCTCGGCACATAGATATGAGAAGAATGGCTGTAGCCTAGCTTTCTTCTCATGCTTGGGGGGGGGTTGGGGTGTGTGTGGGGGGGGGAATTGAAGTGATAGAGTCCATCTTTTAAAATAGTAGAAAAGGAAGGGTGAAAAATACAGCAGAGCCGCAATCACAGTTTATTCAGAGGACGTCTCAGAATCCTCCAGGAAATTAAAATGCTGGACCAAACTGCAGTACTGCTCTACAGAGTGTCCAAGTGTTTTTTAGGTTGGTGGGTAGGCAAGTGAGGAGATGCTTTGCTGACTCAGTGACAGTAAGGAGCAGAGCACAAGCTTGGGGGAGTACATATGAGAAGCTAAAAAGAATACAGAAAGATACAGTATTGCAGGCGGTATCTGTATTTATAAAGAGCCAGAAGAACAGGAAAAGCAACATGAAAAATAATGTGGTGGGGGAGATAATGAGAGCAACAGGAGGATCGTAAGGATGAGGAGAAATTGGATGGAGGAGAGTTTAAGGGGAAAAAACTGGGAGGAGGATGAGAGAGCACATTTTAACTAGATCCCTCATAGCTCTGGCAACACCACTGACTGGGCCTAAGATCGTACAGTGGTCCATTGCGGTTTAGTTCCAGTCCAGCCTGCACATAAAGTCAGCTTTCGGTATCCTCGGACTTGCCATCCATGGATTCAAGCATCCGTGGATGGAAAGCCTGTGTTGTCCCCAATGGTGGCGCATGCATGTGGCTGCATCGCCATTGGGGACAGCCCCCATTGTCCTGTGGATGCATGTGCACACAGTCACACCACCATTAAGTTCCATTGTCACCAATTGAGATGTGGCCATGTGCATGCACCACCGTGGGACACCAGGGGCTATCGCTAATGGCGGTGCAGCCACAAGGGTTTCTTTTTGGAATTCATATGTTTTTAAAATATTTTCTAGTTTGAATCCACAGATAAAAAAATCCATGGCTATGGAGAGTTGACTATAGCTTTTTCTAAATACATGTGATTCAGAACTATTAATGTAATACAAGTACACAATAATCTTTGGAATTCACTATAAAGCAAGTTTCTATAGTTCTGCCCACAGACAGTCCTAGGCACGTATTATGTTTTCCACATGAGTGCTTCCCTGAAGGACACAGTGGATGCACATCAATAGTAAAGATTCTGAAAGTCTGAACTGATCCAATGTTATTATTTATTTTAAATGTTATCAACCCTCTCTCTCTCCTGCTCAAATAAAAAAAGTTATATTTGGATTGGGAGAACCATTGTGTGGATCTGTTGCTGGCATTGACATGTTTCCACTATGAGCAGTGGAGTGTGGTCCATAGCTAAATGCACTAAAACCATTTTTCTCTTCTCTTTTTCTTTGTAGCAATTGAAACTCAGAGCACCAGTTCTGAGGAACTTGTTCCCAGCCCACCTTCCCCGCTTCCTCCCCCTCGCGTTTACAAGCCCTGTTTTGTTTGTCAGGACAAATCTTCTGGATATCACTATGGCGTCAGTGCTTGTGAGGGATGTAAGGTGAGTGTCAAAACAAAAACCCCTGTCTGATAAATTTCACATTTCTTCACAGCATTGAATTATGATAACAGGATTATACTCAAGCAACATTTCTTCTGAAGTGATGAGGGTTATTATGGGAGAGAGGTGAAACTAGAATAAATAACATACATTTAGCATTCTAGCATATTCTTTTCATAATATCCATGTTAAGAGAGGATTAGAAGTTTTCTCATGGACAATCTGATTCTTGGAGAAGGCAGAGAAGTAATGGAACTAATTGTAAAGATAACATGGGTAATACGAAATCTTGTGGGCCATTTTGCACATTTGTTTTGGTTTCCTTCACAGGTGAGTATACTACGAATACAAAAGTGTTGAGAGAAAGTATATTGTGAGTTAAGAAATATAGATGGAGCAGAGCTTGGAAGTAACTAATAACTAATTCACCTGTCATAGCTAAGGTATCAATGTTAATTGCCATTGTAAATGAGTGAGGGTCCACTTCACTCCCTCTGCAGCGCAACTATCTTTATATTAGTTGAGTAGAAATGGGCATGTAGTATAGTCAGACCTCTACATTTGCAGCTTTGACTTTTGTGGATTTGCTTATTCATGGATTTTAATAATATGTTCTCTCTAGGAATGTCTAGGAAGTCTTCCAGCACAACTCTGCTGGGAGGTGAAAATAGAGTTGCGATCAAAGACCTAGAGATTCCTAGAGAAAACATTTCTTTAGGCATTTGTAGGTCTCCAGTTTGATTCTGTGGTCAACCTCTGGTGGATGTTGATCACAGGGTTGCACTGGAGGATCTAGAGATTCCTAGATAAGTGTTCTCTCGGGTAAAAAACATAGTGTTGTTTTATTTGCTGTTTTTCCACTTTCATGGGTGTCCTGAGTCCCTAACCCCAGTGAATATGGAGGGGCCACTGTATTGATAAATATATTGAAAAATATTGCATGGTTTAAGTACGTACTGGCTTGTATTGTGCTGTTACCTCAAGCTTTCTCGTGGGTATTGAGACAACAATGAGGTGGGCAGAAGGGCAGTATGTTTTATATGACAGGTCACCAGCTTGTAGCATTCTGTGTTTTTTTTAAGTAACAAAAAGTAATTGTTTTAATTACTTCTATAAACAGGAAGCCAAGGAGTTACAAGAACATAATTTTGCAAGCTTTGTGACTAATGTAGACTCTATAGAGAACAAGTAGCCATTTCCTTTTGTTTTAGCTTATAGAAGAAGTACATGTGAAGTAACAGAAATAGTAGTTGATTCCACATGCATACATACACTTGCTAATTAGCTTACTTGCTGTTCACCGCTATGATCTTTGGAATCGCGGTATATAAATAAAACATATTATTATTATTATTATTATTATTATTATTATTATTATATGGCATACACTAACTTTCATCTGTGCAGTCAATTACACATATATATGAGCATGTGAAAACACTTCACATGAAGAACTAGCCAAGCTGAAAAGGGTATGAGTCATCAGGATACAGTTGTTAGTTCACATGCAGTTTTGAGCTAGGCTATGGTTTCATTCTGGTCTGTTGTACCTGAAAATAAATTCTGGTTTGTTTTTCCGACTATTTTCCATCGAACACACCATGGATTATTAGTCAGGTGCAACCACATTTAGAAACCATGGTTTATGGGCTTACCATCTGTAGCTTGTTTAAACCATGGCTTCTTCTAACATCTGAATGCAGAACTTAGTCATATTCTTGGGTAGTTTTGCCTGCTGCCCCCTTTCCCTAAAATTAGAGTTGATAAATGGGATTAGAGCAAAACAGTCCAGAAATATGAAAAGCAAATGGTAGTTTGTTCAATCATCTGCAAGATAATTCATGGTTAAACTACAAAACACAACCATTTTGTAATATGGTTTTCTAGTAATAGAAAAGAAGGATTCACATATCATGCCTAGGATTCATGGCGATAGAAGAAGTGATGAGCACAGATACTGTCCCTTATTCCAACTGTAGGTTGGAAATGTGAAAAGAAGAACTTCCATTGTTATCATCCATTATAATACTGCTACTTTCTTGTCTCCTTCCAAGTCTCCTTCTGTGCTTAGCAAAAATTGAGCAGGGATATATTACTCATAATTTAGTTCTTACTAGCTCTTGTCAGTGTTTTAGTTTTCTAACACCTTGCTCTGTCCCTTAAGGCTTTTTGCTTCTATGTGACTTATTGTGAATCATTCGAGGAAGCTATGTTGGATTGTTCCAGACTCAGTATCGTAATTATGCAAAGCCACAGGCTGCTTTAGTTTTTAATTTGCGCTTTACATAGAATTTGACAGGGTGCATTAATAAAAGCACAACTTCAAGCATTGTGCCAGCTGGAAAAGAAACACTTAAATGTGATAATGGCAAAGAGAGTGGTTCAAAACGGATGAGGTAAAATTCTGTCCTGAAAGCCACTCAGCTGTACATGACACTCTGATGGTAAAAAAACTTTGTTCTTTTCAGATCTGGTACTGCACTTTTGCTTCCAGATGTGGTCAATAAAAAAATCTAGATTAAGGTTATTGACATCTCCAACAGCCCTGCTGATGTTAAATTATGTCTGTACAAAATCATGTGTGGCTCTTAATATGTGTGCTTACATCATTTAAAGTGTATGTTGTCTCAGGATTGCTCTTGAGAGTTGATCTTGAAATTCACTGGATTAAAACACTATATCCTTTGATTAAAGAAACCCAAACCCAATATCTAATGCTATGTTTAAGTCAATAGGACACTAATCTTATAAGAGTGTTCACTTAGGCAATTTCAGCTTTTGTGTTTATTTTTACAAAGACGTAACAGGGTTTGGTAGCTTTCTAGAGCTGTGGTAAGCCCCTCAACTGCAGAGAAATCTACAGTGTGGTTGCCAGATTACTGGTTGTGTATCAAAACTTTGGGGCCTCAGGTGCAGCTGCTCAGGGACAGAAATTAGGGAAAAGATAAAAGGCTTTGGGGACATCAGAACAAGGAGGAAAGCTCAAAGATTGCTGCAGGAACTTCAGCTTCAAGCCAGGAGGCTACTCCCCTGCAGCCCCAACCCAAAGCAGTGAAGGGCCTCTGGGGAGGTTGAGGAAACCAGAAGGCCCAAGCCCTGGAAAGTTCTCCATCCCCTCACCCTACATTAGACAAATCTAGGTGGGCCTGACCCTCAGGGTCCAATTTGGCAGAGGAAAAGCTGACAGATTGCAACTTTAAATACTATTAGATTTTTATTCCGTCCCATTTCAAATGCACAGGGAAACTTCAGCCTCACAAGATGTTTTGTTTTCCAGGACCGCTCCTCATTCTCTAGCAATGCACAGAGATACGTGCACATTTTTCAGATGGCCTGTTGGAAATCCTAACAATAAGACAGCTTTTAGAGTTCATTATATCATAATTTACTTATTTTCTGATCATCTAACTGGGAATCTATATCTATAAATGATATAGAAATGTAAATGCTACTGCTGTATTTAAACAGTCTAGTGTCCAACATTCTCTATATGTCTGAGGAAATTGCAAGCATATTTATGTGAGAGATTGAAAATAATTCCATTTATTTCTCAGCTTCATCCATGCAGCTTCATTAACTCTATAGAGTATTTTATAGTAAGTTTCTAAAATACTCCATCTTCTGAAGACTGAAGAATATAAAATGTGATTACAATGGTTAGCAGAGCACAGATGAGGAAGAAGAATGGTTTCTGGGAAAGACAGGGTTAAAAGAGGCTGATGGCAAATGTGTTTGGTGGAAACAACTAAAAGGGAAATCTCATCTCTGCAGGACAACTACAAAACAAAGACTCTTACGACAAGATCTAGGAGAGGGAAAAAAGATACATAAGAGGTTAGGTTAATCAAGATGAGAGATGGCCAATTTGCTGACAAGTGATTTTGTGAAGAGACTGAGCTAAGGAAGATTTGGGTAGTGATAAAGAGGAAGAAGCTGCTCATATCCTTATCTGAAGTCAATGAGAGTGTTTCAACTGACTTCTCTGGGTATCGGACTAGGTCCTAAGAATGATTACAAGCGAATGTCAATGAAACAGCATGAAAAAAAGATAATAGAATCCTCGACATCTCTAGAAATCAAAGCCAAGGCAGAGTCTGCAATTCCAGTTTTTAGACAGGTTAGTTGGCCAGCAACTGGAAAAATTTCTGTAGCATATGATCTAGTAGTGTATTACCGCATTTAACCTGAAAAATGTATATTGAAAGATATTATAAGCAGAGTAATGCTGAGGTTTTGGGTTTTTTTTCATTGATATATAGGGTTATCAGTGATAAAGGGAAAAGGGGGCAAAGAAATCAGTGTAAATGGAAGAAGGGCAATATGTAGAAAGAGTGGTAGAACAATGTAGAATAGCCATCTATAAGAGGTTAAAGGATGTCACTGATTAATTTCATCTAGGCAGCATAACCATGGCAGATGGGGCGAGTTTTCACCCTTCCAGATCCACAGCGATCTGTACGGCCCCCAAAACAGTTGAAAATTAGCAGAACAGCACTATCAGTATTTCGATTTGTGAATTAGGGGTCTCCAGAATGTTGGAGGGGGCATTTTCTGCTAAATTGCTGGTCCTGAAGGCCTGCATCTAGAAGAGTTTACAGCCTTCCATAAATCAGAGTAGCACTATTGTTTAATTCCACAATCTAGAAAGTGTCTTTGTTAATTAACAAAGACAGTATGTTACACAAATAAGCATATTGATGTATTATTGAAAAGAATATTAGTATTTACCAAGCACAATTTCTTCTTGACAGATAAGATGTTTTTAGAGGCTGTTTTCCACTGATCTGTTCCTTGACCTTCAGTTTCTAGTACTTTAAAAAATGCTAGTCTCAGCAATTGTGAAGTTCTTATTTAAAGCCCCACTCTTTAGGACCGACTTTACTCTTCATTGTAACACAGCCTGCAAATGACAGTGCTGGCAGAGAGGGAGGGCAGGTTGGGGTGTAGTGGGCTGCTTTCCCAAATAATGCCAGCATTGTGCTGGTGAATAGGAAAAACCAATGCGCTGCCAGATTCAGCTGTCTTATTAGAGCCTTGTTCCTTGTTCTGAGCATTTAGAAGGCGACATTCCTTTGGTGGCAACACACGGCCCAGATTTCTGGTACAAGCTGTGTATGTAACAAAGTTGCCTAGGGCAATTTAAGACCAAGAAGAAGGGGAAAAAGAGAGAAAGGAAGGGAGAAAACTGCAAAATGCACAAAGGACCACTTGCATTTTCTTAGTGGGAGCCAGAAAATTTGTTTGTTCAGCAGAGGTGCCTGTCTGTCTCTTGTGGATGCTAAGGGACAAAATGCCCATAAATTTAATTCATGTTTATTTCTCATGTCACTGTCCACCAAGAGTGAGGTCCCAAATGAGATTTAAAAAATTGACATTTCATCGAAAAAAGATTTTACAAGTAACCTAAGCTCTGTGTGATGAGTGAAACAGTGATGTCGATTTTTTTAGTTTTTGTTTCTTCTCCAATTCCCTAATTTTTTAAATCTTTCTTTCTCAGCATTAGACAGTAAGATTTTGCCACCATTTCTTTTCGTTATTTAGTTCTTTTTCCTTTCCATGGTATTTCCCATGCAGTTGTTCTTATTCTGGTACTGTGTTTAAACATTTCTGTTTAGCAGCGCAACAAATTAATCTTAATTGGTTTAATTATAACCAGTTCAAAGACTGTGGCAGGCTGAATCAACCCCAGTATTCATTAGCTAGAAATACATATTCATTCTAAATTTATGGGCACTATATTGGCAGGAAGTTTCAGGCTGGAGGCTGCTTATACAGTCACACACACACACACACACACACCTATCCATGGATTGAATCATCCATGGATTAATAATATTTTTAAAAGATATAAATTCCAAAAAACACAAATCTTGATTTTGCTATTTTATATAAGAGACTTCATTATACTATGCTATTGTATATAATGGGACTTGAGTATCCACAGATTTTGTTATCTATGGGGTGGGTTGGTCCTGGAGCCAAACCCCAGTAGATACCAGAGTCACAACTGGAGCTAATGCTACATTTGGCCCCATTTCTCTTGTTCCTCTCTCCCTCCATGAACATATGTGTAACATCCAAAGTACATCATTCAAATACAGTCAGCCCTTCTTATACACGGATTTTTTATACACAGATTCAAGCATACACGGTTTGAAAATATTCAAAGAAAGTATAAATCCCATTTGATTTTCCATTTTTATAAGGGACACCATTTTTCTGTGTCATTATATTTAATGAGACTTGAGCATACACGGATTTTGTTATACACAGGGGATCTTGGAACCAAACCCCAGCATATAACACGGGTCCACTGTACACAGGCATGCACACACACATATACCTTGTCCCATTAGGATCCCAAGGATCATGCATGCATGCACTTCCTGAGTATATACTTTCTAGGTGAGGGAGAGTTGGCTGCTCCAACCTTCCTTATTCTGGTTCTCTCATCATAAGCTTCCTAAAGGAGGAGCCGCAGAGCACAGAGGGCCATTTTTGCTATTCTGCCCCATTGTATTCTATCCTGTTTCTCTGTTCATGTTATTTGGTAGAAATAACATCTTCCTTTCGAAGACTGATAATGCTTTAGAAAGACCAAGAAAAATGTAAGTTTTATGACATTGTCCCTTGGTGGCATTTATCCAGCACTCCAAATACCACTAATGGTTCCACTATACCGTGTTCTTTTTCATGGTCATCTACTGACCAGAAATCTTTCAACTAATCATGCTTCCACATTTATTGATCCTGCAAGTCAAAGTCTATTTGGTTTGTCCAAGAACTTGGACTAGTCTTCTAGTCTTATCCATACTATTCAGTTCATCCAACCACTTAATTCCTGTCTCTCAACTGCAGAGTTGGCTAAGCTAACTGTAGCTACTTGGAATTGTACAATAACACTGGAGGGAGAGGTGACACATTTTCCACCCTTGCTTTAAATGTCAGCTGAATCTGTTATGGACTACAACTAGCTTTGCTATAGTACATATTCACTGTAGTGTTGAATTAAAGATCCTACTGTTTTTGGAGTTGATTGCATCTCCCTCCCCATACTGACATTTCTTCCACAAAAACTTAACATCAAATTGCTCAGGTATTAAATATGTGTCTGTGCGCCATCTTCCATTCATCTCAGTGTTCTTAGCTTTAATGCTAATATTATAATTTGTTTAAACCACAGCATTCCACCGCTTCAGCCTGGTTTCATACCCTGATTTCAGCTAGGTCAGATCAAGGTTTGATATCTTAATTAAACCATACTTTCCCACCTAGGAAACCAGGAACGCTGTGGTTTAAAAAAAAAAAATCAGGATTAGCTCCAAAACTGGGCATGTGAGGGGAGGTTCAAGATAGGAACACATGGTTTATTGGCCTGAGATTGTTACATCTCAACCAAGATACTGTTTTTGGTTTGGTTTGCTTTGGTTTGGTTTTGAGAAATTCAGTATATTCCATCTGTATTATATGTCACTGTGGAGCAAGAGCTCAAGATTTGTAAAGCAATATTTATTTTGGACACATTTATTCTTCTACTGATCAGTAAAAATGGGCTCATTTTGCTTTTGAATCTAAATCAAACTGGTATAGATGTCCATTACAGCTTACTTTCTCTGGCAGTGAAGACCCTTAAAGTAGGAGTGGATGTCATTTGCTGTCATTTCCCACTGCCCGATTAGTTTAGAAAAAGCCATAGGCTGCAATTCTCAAGTCACTGTGATAGTGCAAGCCCCATTAGTTTTAATGGGGCTTGTGACAGAACAGCACTTTGAGGAGTGAGGCTGTTAACATAAATAGCTTCCCCCATGAACAGACATGGCAAATTTGTTTGGGTTTGAAATCCATCTTAAATAGCTTCAAATCTAAATGTTGGGAATATATTTGGTAGCTTTCCACTGAATAAATGAGACTGAATTTTTATTAGAGGTAAGTGACCATCATTGTATATGCATCAGCTTGCTAAAGTTCCTGCTGTTAAAATGAGAGGGGGGAAAACAGTGTAAGATAACACTGGATCTACTTCTGACTTCATTTACCTATTGAATTTCAATCCTGTTCTTCTTAAAAAGAGATCTAAACACACATAACCCTTATGCAGACTCCTCAGTGGGGTGATGTTTTACAGGTGAATTTTAGTTCAAATTTTAATGGAGCTACAGAATATGTTGAACTCATTTGGGGGATGGGATTCTGCACTTTGGGAAATTCCTTTAAATTGTTGGACTGAAACCCAGGGCAGATTCACTGCCCCACTGACATGGAAGCCAACAGCAACCTGGAAGAACTAGGCCAGTCTGAGACTTTTTGCTACTTGAGGCAGCGAATCAAATCCACCCACAGCTCAATGTATATTGTATCTAAAGTCACGGACGAACAGACAGACCTTTAAAGCTGCCCTCCAGAAGCTTGGGAGCACAGCGTTTTATGCCACACACTCCAACACCACCCTGAAGCCATGAGGATATCAGGCAGTTTGTCAGATGTGGGTGGTTTCAAGGTGCTCCAACGGTGCAGTGTTTATATGCCGCATGCCACCAGAGTGGCTTGAAGCCAACATAGGGCCATGACGGGGGTAGGAAAAGCCACCTTTACCCCAGCCAAAAAAGGAGCAGATTGTTGCCGTTCCTTTTTCGGCCAGCATCAAGATGGATTGGGGCCATGGCATGTGTTCGCCGTGGCCCCAATCCATCTTTAGAAGAGGCAGCTTTAAGCTGCTCCTTCCACCCATCTGTTTCACCCCTCAGATAAGTTATTTTACTTCATGATACCTCTGTCCCTTTCTGGCAATGAATATTTAACAGTAAATTAAAGAACTACAATTTTGCTCTGCTTTCTTAACATCTAACATCAGCTGTTCTTATTGGTAGGTCTAGCCCTAGCCCTACCTACTAGAACCTCTAGACCCTACTAAAACCTAATAGAGATGGAATTACCTAGTAGAAAGAACTGTTCCTCCCTTCCCTTCCCTTATTTTTAAAGCACTGGTATGATACACTCTAGTACTTCTGCCACTTAGTGAACAAATAGAAAAACAGAAGTGCTTCAAACCACACAATATCCTGGGAAATGTGCATTTGGTCAGTTCACTTAAAAATGAAGACTGAAATAAATTGTTCAGCATTTCTATTAGAAATCCAGTTGATTTTTTTTCTAATTTAAGGTTATGCCATGATATATTTGTTAGTACTCAAAATCCCCCAGGGCTCCTTGTTGTTTTTTGGATTATGTTATGAACCAGAGTAATAATACAAAGCACAACAGAAGCAATTAATCAGTTCTCTTCTGTAAAAGTGGATCAATGTCATTCGCTCGGTCAAAGTCACAGCTCCATCACCATGAAACTTTGACTCCTGTAACTTATACTTATCTTTGAAAATGCATTAATGAATTTTAATTAATTTAAACATGTCTCTGTTTGAAGGCAAAAGTATTATCTTCAGTCATTTCCCTAAGCAGCATATATGTTTGCAGTCTCCTTTGTGAGTAAGGGTGCAGTGATGGTGCAGTATGGATACACCCTCAGTTAGCACTTATTCTGCATTTCAGGAATACATAATGTGTCATCCAGTTAACTCCATGTATTTGTTAACAATTCAAAAGGCTCTGTGTGGGAAGGTTTCTTAAGTCTATTGCTAGTTTGAAAAATTTATATATATGCCAAATCTGCATGTCCAATTCATTAGTAAATGTGTAAAGTATGTGGATTCCCTCTTCTTCACTGGGTAGTGTTGGTAACTGCCAGCACATACATACAATGCCCCCCATGAACCCCAACTGTGAAATTTGCACTGGTTTATATGTTATAATTGCCCATGTTGAAGTGGTAGTCTGATGATCTTGCTGGGTTCACTGATCTCAATTTCCTGGACCATTGCAGATGATCCTTTAGTAGCTTTTGAAGCAGTGCAGTAGATCAAGATATGTGTCCACTGTAGAGTCATTAGCAACAGCTTCATCATACACTTATCCATACATTACTGACCCCTCTGCATTTATAAACTCAGAACTTGACTGTAAATGTGTCCTGTTTAAGATATATAAAATGAAGAGACTGCCTGTGCAGCATAAGCAAGTACTTTTCGATTGTTGGGTTAAATTATTTGGGGGAGACATAATCTCATGTGCTTATTTGCCTATTGATTTTGCATGTATACCATTAGTTCCTTTACAGTCAATGAGCACAGCATGCATACTATGGACATGACCTTGTTTGGCTGGTAGTGTTGGTGGAAATAACTGGCTCTGAGAAAGTCAGCATGTCAGATTAAATGGGTATTGGAAGATGTCTCTTAAAAAGGTAGCTTCTTATGTTGCAGGACCATCTTCTTAATAAAGTAGATCCCACAAGTGAGACAAGTCCATGACTGATTTCAAACCTTGTCAACTTCCACTCTGTAGGGCTCAATTTACTGAAGACAAATGTCCAGCTATCCACTGTATGGATGGTCCTTGTATTTTAATCTTTGGCACAGCAGAGATGTTTCTTTTACCATATTCTTTTCTGAATCTACTTCTCTCTTCTTCTCACTATTCCATCACTTTCACATATTAAATACTGCTAAATATGAAGAATTTTGTACACTTTCAAAAGGAGCCGCGTGTTTAATTTGAGTTATGTCCTCCTGTTCTATAAGTAGCCTGTTGGCTGTTGCAGCAAAAATTGCAAAAGTCTTCTGTGAGGTACAGGCAAACTTCTAGATGTTTGAATTCATTTCCCATCAGATCTAGTTATCATGGCCAGTCATCAGGGATGATGGGACTTGGAACTCAGAAACATCTGGAAGGTTGTTGATTCCCAAATTCCACCATGTTAAAAATAGCTGATACTTTTTTGCACGTGTGTAATTTCATCTCCGTATTTGTACTGAGCATGAACAAGCATTAAATTATTTCTCAAACAAGCTAATTCATAAAAATTCCACCCCATCCCTGCATTAAAGGGTGAGATCTTCCCCTGAATGGGGGCAATGTCTATAAATTGAGATTGTTCCAAACAAATTGAAACTGCTCAAATATAAGGGAAGTTCAATTAAAAAACCCACAATCTTTCATAATATATATTCTTTGCCCAAAGAAACAAATGTTGTTAGTAAGGTTGTGCTACTGGAGAAAAGGAGCTTTTCACATCTTTAAAGCATGTGTAGATTTGAACTTGCCTCTTGCGTAACCTTTATCTTCAAATAGTGAAAAATAAAGAACAAAGTCAAGTGACAAGAGCAACATCTAGAGCCTCTTCCAGACTACACTGTCATAGCATTATGATTCGACTTTAACTGCCATGGATGCACCCTATGAAATCCTCAGGTTTGTAGACACTGGTATGCTCTGGCTGAGAGCTTTAAAGGTCCCTAAACTGCAAACCTAAACTACAATCCCTCAGGATTCCAAAGGTTGAATTCAGGGCAGTCAAAGTGGGATCCTCACGCCAGGTCACTTCCGTTTTAAATAACTCAGCAAATGCTTATGAGCCCTTGTTTTGTTTGAACCACTTCTAAAAGTAGGGAAAGACATTTGATTCAGTACCAGTGTTTCATCTACATTTAATCTGACCACACTCAACAACATTTCATATTAGAGTTCTTACGTAATTTTTAGAAAATGTGGGCCCTTGGTATGTGCTGTGGTTTGGTTCTATGGATAGAAATGCATGGATACCAAAATGCATGGATCCTCAAATCCCATTAAATACAATGGTGTAGTAAAATGGTGTCCATGTATAAAAGAGCAAAATCAAGTTTTGCTTTTTGGAATTGGTGTGTGTGTGTGAATATTTTCTGTGGATGCATAATCCATGGATATGGAAGGCCTGCTGTAATCTGGAATGCTGAACTGCACCCTGCTTATTTAAAACATTTTCTGTTATGGTGGTGGTGGGGAACACAAGAAAAAGCTTTCATTAGTTCAGACATAATAATTTGGGAGTGCTGAATAGAAATACATTAATATCTGGGGGGAAAGCAGCTACATAAATGGTTTGGGAAAGTGTCATTCTTTAGTAAGAAATACTGTGGTTAATTAATTCTTGCTCCTGGGAGGTCAGCCTGGGGCACTCATTATTGTCTTAATTGGTGGTATAAATCCTGAAGCCCTGGAAGAAATAAAACGAAGAGTAGTTAACAGTGGATGGCCTTTTAGATATTCTTTAGCTGGTTGAAGCACATTCAGAAATTGTGACAGTTTACGAGTTCAGTGGGTTAGAGGTCTGGCCCTAACTAAATTAGGTTAGAGTGCGTTGAATATATATATTTTAAAACAGCAATAATTCATCCCTGTATTTGGAATTCAGCAATGGAAGGAACTTGGATCTTTCTCAAATCAGAAACACCCCTCCCCATTCCATTTCTGATACTAAATTATTTTCATGAGACTTCTTGTCTGAATTTTCCAGAGTCTAAAATAATTGAACAGATATTATGAAGAAGAATGTATGTGTGTGTGTTAAAAAGTCACACAATTCATCTTAAAACACACGGTTGATGGTGTATTTCAGATTTCTTACTCTCAGCACATCTTTGTCATATGCATCAGGCTCCCATCCTCTTTGTGTTTCACAAAATTCATGGGTAAATCTTGTAAACTTTGTTGTCATTATAGTCAAACCATGTTGTGCCTAGTCTCATTTTATTGTGGGCACTAACAAACATAAAAACACTAATAGGCTTTAGTTTCCAAAAAGCAAGGGGTGTTACAGGTCCATTTTGGACTAAATTATGAAGTAGACATTTTCAGTAAGAAATGCTTAACTGCTAAAGTATACAATTTAGCCTTCTGGGATGATACTGTAGAAGAAAAAGGTAAAAGCAGAACACATCAGTGGTATATTTAGAGAGCAATACTACACCCACTTGCTTTTTGGAAAGGTCCATTGAATTCAAAGGGTTGTGACTCACAAAAATAATGCAGTTCCTCATTTGACTTTGACTAATTTGTACTGAATTTATACAGAGAAAGGTATTTGCATTTCTTCAGAAGTTACATATATAATAATATTGACAGTTCAAAATCAAACCTTTCAAATATCTATAATGCCATTATGTTTTGTTCTCTGTTGTGCAAAGCTGGTTCATGCACTTGTAATTGTCTATCTGACAGCTGGTGAGGAGAAGAAAGGGGGAAACCATGTGTATGTGTAAGGGAGAAAGAGAAAGAGAGAGAGATTCAAATTCATGTGTGCACTGCAATAGGTTTAGAGCACATTGCTTGCATCAGAACAATTAAGATGCTGAATTTCATGCCAATGCGAGCATGTTAGACATGAATGGCCCTAGGGACTGGGCACACATTGCAAACAGAGACGACACTGGGCACTGGTTCCAGCAAGGCTGAAAATCAGGGCTTCCTGAACAAGACTTTCTTTCTCAAGAAACAATTAGAATTTCTAAGTGGCTGAAGAAGGAAGAAAGATATCTGCTAAGCTTCCCTGCATTCCAGAATGATGAGAAGAACAAAGTACAGTATAGGGTTTCCATTCTGCTGTATAGAATAAACTAGTCCGTTCTGTGAGCATCATTGCATAAAGGACAGAATTTTACCAAGAGAAGTTGCATCTAGAGAAATTCTGCTTTCTATGCAACTCTTACAGGAACAGAGGAGTGTTGCCGTAACTGAACCTGGCAATCCTAATCTGTTTAAAGAGATGGCTTCAGCATTTTCTTGAGCAACTATTAGTATCCGAATTTAGACAGAGCTTTGTCATAATCTGCCTTTGGGTTTGCTTGTTGTGCAGTACCTTCAAGTCAGTCACGTTGATCTTTGTTGTTATCCTTAGCACCCATCAAATCGACTTTGATTTATGGCCTCCCTATGAATGAGACACTTCCAAGTCCATTGATCATCAACTGCCCTGCTCTGGTCTGTGCCCTGGTTTCCTCAGTTGAGCCTATCCATCTAAATGGGTCTTAAATAAGCACAGCACTTGGAAAATGAGAGTGAGTAGATATATACAAGTGGCTCAGTGGTTAAGACACTGATTCTGATGATCGCAAGATCAGCAGATCGACGGTTTGAGGCCTAAGTGCCATGTGTTCAAGCTTCTTCCAACCTAGAAGTTCGAAAGCATGTGAAAGTGCAAGAGATAGATAGGTACCACATTGGTGGGAAGCGTTCCATGTGGTCAGGCTGGCCACGTGACCACAGCATTGTTTCTGACAACGCTGGCTCTTCGGCTTAGTAACGGAGATGAGCACTGCCCCCTACAGTCAGTTACCACTAGACGTTCATGTCAAGGGTTCATGTCTTTACCTTTACCTTTTTACATCCTAATAGGGCACATTAGATGATATCCTATGTTATAAATGCAAATAAACAGAACTCAGAATTCTGGAAGGGCAGACTGTTGCCTCTTTGAAAGCCTGAATTTTAACTGAGCCATTTCTTGTTTCCTGTAGCATGCAAAGTCAGCATTTAAACTTGGAATTTGTTTATCTGCCATTGTAAATAAGATGAGGTATGTGGCTTGCTGGAGATCACTGAAGTATTTTCAAAACAAAAATATCATGCCAAATCAAGCAGATGTAAAAAAACAAAAACCCAAATCTTTTGAAGCACAGAATGCTCATAATGGTGAATTTTAAAGCACATGAGTTGCCAAAATGTGATATATGTATGGAGAGAAAGGATGGTGTGATTTGTATGGATACATTGGATGTTTTCATACTGCCTGTTACCAAGGTAATACAGTCTATAGGGATTGTATTGGTTTGAAATGCCCTTGAATTTTGAGCAAGGGGGCTTTTGGCTTACTATCCCAGAGGATGTGATACACACAATGATTTCCTTTGTACCCAGATGGTATTCTGAAATCCTTTGTGACACCAGTGATTAAATCTGTTCAGATTTTCTTTAAGCAACCTATCCCTGAACTAAACTCTTTCATGTCTGACATAGTAATAGACAAGCATTACAAAAGTAAATAGCAACAAGGCCCCCCTCCCTTTTTTGGCATTGTGTTAAAGTAACATTGTCTAAATGGGCTACTTTGGCTTTAAATAATGGACCTAGTAACTGGCTTTATTTGCTCCCTGGGTACATGTGGTTTCACATACTGTTCTCCATTTTCAATGGGGCAGATAAGGTATCAACACAATTAAAAGTGAAAAATAATCTTGTCTACTTTGCCAGTGGTGAATGCTCAGAGAACACATACTGATACAATAGATTCTGAATAATTTATACGAGCCATATTTTCCCCCTCCTTGTAATCTGTAAATGAGGACACCTAATGCGACATGGCCAGGATGATACTCTATCCATCTCCTGTTAAGATAAGAAGATGCTGTGAGGAGAGGGTGAATGGAGAGATGGAATTTGCACTTTGGTATAATGTAATTTTGAAGTCTAGGGAAACAGAGCAGGTGAGGTCTCAATCCAAAAGACGATGCCTGTTCAAAAGCATTTGCAATTGTGAACCATTGTTTGCTTATGGCAAAGTGTACATTTAAAGGCTTGGAACCTGCACTACTCCGTCATTCTTTTCTCCTTCATGAGATTAAAACCAAAGCACCTGTCTCCTTCCTAGTTAGTGCATGTGTACAGAAGAAAAAACTCCAGTAATATTGCCTCCTCTGCAGGCCATGTTCAAATACAAGAAGTGTGGTTTTGAACACATTGTTCTTTGAGTATATTATTTTGCATAGCAGTGATAATATTCTTCCTGCTTATTTTTTGTCGCTGACACTCCCATGTGCCTATCACAGAAGATTTATGTGGGTGCTGTTGTGCCTATTAACACTAATGAGAATTGTTCATGTAAATTCTTTATGCCTCACAGACATAATATATCCCTTGTAAGAGTATTCAGCACTAATAAATAGAAGAAAATCTGAGCAGTGGAGCTTTGTTTTTTTAAAAAAATGATGTGACTACATATCCTTCTGGCTATTAATTTAAAGATGTTATACCATTACTGTTATTGTTATTGCAAATAATAAATTATATCTTTCCATTTTAGAGTATGTGTCGTTTTCCTGGGGAGAAATGTCAAATATACAAGCCAAGTTAGAGTCAGTCATGTTGCAGAGGAGGCAGCATTATTGGAGTTCTTTCTTTTGTGCACATGCACTAACTAGGAAGAACACAGGTGCTTTGGTTTTAGTTTCAAGAAAGAGGAAAGAATGAGGGAGTACTCTCAAGAATGTTGGACCTCGCATCCCACCCCCAATTTCATTCCAAGAAGGCTTGGTCCGCATCATTTGGCAGAAGGAGGAAGCTGCATCAGGTGAAAAATATTTGGGGACAAAAAGCAGCCAAATTATGTGTTTTATGGGACCTGCATTGCATCTCCACCTGAGCCATGCAGTGAAGCATACTGTTCCATCATCAGTGCTGAAGTAAGAAAGATTTAACATGCATTCTGACTGGCTTTTGTACATGCAATAGAGAGAGGTGCCATCTTGTTCTTCACCTCAGCAAGAAAAATATATTTGACTTTATAGTGTGTGACAAGGTGGAATAATCATTTCCCTCTGGGGATAATTCTGTATGTGATCTAGCCAGGAATAGGAAGAACAAAACTGGGATGGACCATGCTGTGGCCTCTACAAAAAGACCTACACATCATAAGGCAAATACAAGACTTCCCACCCTGTGTTTATTTCATACTAGTCAGGTAGATTTGGAGACACATTTTCAGGGATGACTCATTAGACAGGACAAAAAGTTTGGGCACCCAGTTACCCCACCTACTGATTTTCATTTCTGAATGCTCCTACATTTTTGGCCCATCCACCCCAGCTAGGCTCTGAGACCAGAGGAACATCCAGCAGGGAAGGGAAATAGCAGGTGGATGGGGATTTACAGCAAAGAATTAAGAGACATAGGGAAGCTTGAGCATCTCCATCCTCTGCAAGACACTTTTCTTCCTGGGGATATCACATCTGGAGTTGCATTTACTACAATAACTGAACTGGAGCTGCACTTACTGCAATTCCCAATGTTTGGGAACAGTGTGTTTATAACATAGAGTTCTACCTTTTATTTTACTTTGGATCAGAGCTACTGAAACTTTTCTTTCCCCCTCCCCCCTTTCGCTTATTTTCTTGGTCATGTGTTTTTCCTTTTTGCCTGCTTACTTGACATTCAAAGGCTAACAATATAATAAGTACTTGCTACTTATTTTAAAAATCCCACTTATGCATCATAGATGCTTGGGATTTCTTTATTGTAGAAACATGTCTTGAATGTGTGGTTTAGTTCTAGGAAATAAGTATACTATTCACATGAACATGTAGTATGTAGGATATAGTGTACATGTGAAAATGAATGTGATAACCCTAATGACAGGAAGGCCTTCATGGAAATGGGTTTTTTGATTGGTGTCATTAAATAACTTTATATGATATAGGTGGAAGGAGCTTTCTAGGCCATCCAGTTCAGTCCATTGCTTGAAGCATGAAATTCAGAGCTAGAGCATCCAAATCAAATGGTTATCCAGCCTCAGCTTGACCTCTTGCAGAAGTAAAAGTGATCTACCTCCTTGCTATATGTTTTTCGTCAAATTGTTCCTATCATCAAGACATTTTTTCTAATGTGCAAGCAGAATCTACTCTCCTTTAACTTAAATGCATTAGAGCCAATCTTGCCCTCTGGAGTGCAGAGGACAAATATGTGTCCTCTACTGTGTGATAACTCTTTAGGTATTTGAAGAGTACTATCACCTCCATCCAGCCCCTCTTCAGTCTTCCCTTCTACAAACTAAACATGACCTGTTCTTCCAAACTTTTCTTATTGTTTTCATAGGACCTGCCCATCAAGAGGGTCCATCAGTGTCAAAAGTGAGTGCTAGGGACAATAAATCTTGAGTTTCTGCATCCTGCATTTAGAAGGTGGAGTTTTTTTTCTGCCCAAGACAAAAACCATTAGGACTTGTGAATATTAAATCCAAAATTTAAGAGAGTTCAAAGCTGAAAAAAGATACTAAGATCTGTTGGTAGATTCAAGTACTTAGACCTTACAAATATGTAACATTTTAATCTTTATTTATTTCATTATTTATGCCTCACCTTTCTATGGTTACGGATGCTTTAAAGTAACCCACAGGTTCTAAAATATAAATATATAAATGTAAAAATACAAAAATATAAATTATTAACAAATAAAAATAAAACAAGCAGAAAATGCTAATGAAAAAATAACAATGAAATTAGACTTTCAAAAACATAAGACTTGACCTGATGGATCTTATGTTACCAGGCAAGGTTGAGACGATAATAACATATGTGCAAAGTCAATTCTGCCATGAGGCAGAGTAAGGCAGCTACATCAGGCAATGGAAGATGGGTCAGGATGGGAACTCCTCACCATTTCCTTTGAGTCTCCAAAGCTAGCTTGCCCTTCTCCCAGGTATAATGGAGACAGTTAATCTTTCATCATATCTGAACTAAGATTCAACTGGCAGCCTGACTGGAATCTGTGTCTGTGACTGGTCGAATTGGCAAGGATACCATCTTGTTTTCTGTTTCGAGCAGAAAAATGCCTTGGCCCAAGTCTGCATATGTTTGACCTCTATGAAAAGTAGACTGAGTTTTTTATGTCTAATTTAACAAGTATTCTCTCCCTTGGAAAATTCGGTGTGATTTTGGATATTACAATAGCAAGAACTAGTCTGAAAATGCTTACTACGTATACAGTACAAGCTGACCATCAATTATAGTGTACCATTATACAAAAGTTTTCAAAAGATTTCTTTAGTTTTCCCTTGTTTTCTCAGTTCTTTGGCTTGTATTTCATGGCCAGCCCTAGCAGTACACCACATAACAGTCTTATAAATGTTGTAGCGCCACCAGGACTTGACAGAAACACTTTTTTTGTGAGCCAGATCCCATGTAAGGTGTTGCTTGATTGGTTTTAGTTAATTCTTTAATGAAACTTTCCCTGTCAAATTCTCTGAGGCTCCCAGAAACAGCATGTCCAAGCTGTAGATATTTAGCATGAGGAATGTCAGTGGCATGAAACATTTTTGACTTAAACTCAAGTGTTCTGTGGATGGAGGGGAAGAAAAGCCAGTTTTCAGCATTGTCATTTTGTCTGCCAAATAACACCTGTCTAAGCAAACAGGACGGATACACCTCACCTCCTGCAAGCATTTTGATACATACCTTTTTTAAAAAAAAAGTCTAGTAAACTATCTGGAACACATTTTTAGTACCAGACCAGTATGCAGGGAAGATGGGAGGGACTGAAAATCCCAGTTCTACCGCTAAGTTGCATTTAGGCTTTAAAATGTCTTATTTCCTCTATTGCTTATAGAAACTGATGCCTTCCTGTTCTCTGTGGCTGCAAATTCAAGCTCTTCCTGTAAGCGAGATGGCCCTTCTCATATTCCTTCTTGAGCAATTGTAATTAAAACTTTAGGTTAAAAGGATTGCCTAGGTCTGGTAGCCTAACAGGACAACTGTCAAACGGGTGACCTATAAATGCAAGTCAAATGGCTAGAGTATCCCTTCTTGTAATGATTATATTGTGGGTTTTGTTTCCCTTGTTCTCTGGATTGGGTGGCTCATTTTATATTTTATTTTTTAAATGTGTTGTTGCTTTGGTTTCCTATCATACCAGCAGCAATGTGAATTTGTGCCCAAAGAGACCTTCACACAGGTTGCAGTGACTGCCATTCATGCTAATTGGGTGTTTACAGTTTCTACTACTTATTCTTCCATTTCCCACCCACCCCACTCTGCCACAGCCTTCAGAATCATGTTGTATACCTTTCCAAAAGGCCCCCGACTCTCAGGAGCAGCATTTCTAGCACTACAACACTAATCTCTGCCTATATTCTTTGGATTCAAGTCATGGTGATTATCAGGGCCACACCACCGGCCTGGCTGAGGAATTTTTCTTTCCTGATTCAAAAGACAAGGTGACGACCCTTTCCATGTACTGAAGTTACTGGATAGCATCCTTTGCCACACTTGAAAAAAACCGGGCTACTTCAAGGAGTTTAAAGCAGATCACTTGGCACACACAGGTGTGTCCTCCCAAATATTTGCTACTCCTTCCTACCTTTACCAACTGCTGTTAAAGTCAGTCTGCCTACTCTGTCTTATGAAAGAGCTAGTCCTGCATTTCTTAGAGTAGGGGGAACAGAAAAAATATATATATTTTAAAGACAACTTTCCAAATCAAGAAAGATCTGAGATACCACATTTAATTTTCTGTTATAACTTGCAGCAATTTTATTAGATTTTTAAAAATTACCTGGTATCTTGCTCATTTGTGAAGATGAGAACAAGCACTTCTGGGTTCTTAAAATGGCTGAAAGAACCCTTGAATTGGTAACACATGGCCCAGTGCTGGTATTATTTTGTTTTGGTATTATTATCCAAACAAGTGGTTGAAGTGAAACATGAATAGTTTATGCAGGGAGTGTTTTACTCTGGATTTTTGCTGTTGGCCTGAATTTGGTACTTAGTTGTCCCACCTTGGATTGGCTGTTCATTTTCTAACAAGATAAACTATCTTCTTTGGTTTTACAAGTATATTGGGTTAGATCATGCTAGCCATACTTAAAGTAGGCTGATTGAATCTATGGCACTTAAATAATCATGATCAGTGAATTGGATTGATGTCATATGTACTCTGATTTAGTCCGAAATCAGTCCCTAATGTTGCATCCCTAGAACTGTGAAAAGTAGGTGATTTCAGTGTGATTTCATTGTACCTGCATCTGGTTCAATTAAAATGTTTTTGTTGCTTACCAAAAGGAATCTACCAAGAGAATCCATTGTTGATTAAGGAAGCCAGAAATGGAAGAAAAAAATGACCTTGGATTTATATATCACATTTGCCATGCCTGTGCACTGGTTTATATATTCATTCTGGTGGTATTGAGATTACTTGATGAGCCTCTCCTGCAGTGTGAATTAATAAACGGCTGTTCTCACAGGCCTAAACAAAGTAGTTCATGCAACTTCTTCTCCATGTTGTTAGAGTGACATATGTGGACCACCAGGCTTTGTCCTTCAGTTTCTGAAAGCATGTTCTTTGTACTGGCTGCCTTTGTCTCTTTGGTAAATAGAGTTGTTTATTTTTGATTGAATGGTATTTCCCATGTTGCGAAGGAGCTGTATGAGATGTTGAATATTTCATAAAGGCTTGAAGGTTATCAAATCTAGTCACAGAGTTGCAGTTCTTTCAGTCACTTCACAGAACAATTGGCAACATGATGAGAGGCTGCATTTCATTCTCTTTTTTTCTGCTTGATTGCAGGGTTTTTTCCGCAGAAGCATTCAGAAGAACATGGTTTATACATGTCACCGAGATAAGAACTGTGTTATTAATAAAGTCACTAGGAATCGCTGCCAGTACTGCAGACTACAGAAGTGCTTTGAAGTGGGAATGTCCAAGGAATGTGAGTTGATGGTAGAAATTGTCTCATTTGCCTTATCTGTCTTATCTGTTTGGGTCACAGTGGTGGTCTTGGGGATGTGGCATATTGGGGTCAGAAGTAGGGATGAGCAAATGTGTCTGCTTCACTTTCTATAATGTTTATATCTTATAAGCACATATCAGTTCCATTCCATTTTTCCATCCATTTGCAAATATTTTTAAAACCTCCATGAAAATTCATAGGAGCCTTTGTATGCAATTTTGTACCCACAATTCTCCAACATACCTGTTCCTTGCAATCACCTACCCCTGATATACAATTTTTTTTGTTTAAAAAATGATAATGTATACATGTTGGCATTTTCACCAATATATACATTCTATACACAGTTTTAGATTTGAAAACTGTACCACAAAAATCAGAAGTGAAAAACTCAAAAGATAATTATTCTAGTTTGCATATTAGCTTAGGACAGCATGGGCAAAGTGGAACTGTATGTGACCCCAAGGCTGTTTTTTTGGCCCTTGCCCCCTTCAAACTTCATGAACCTCTTTCCCAAATTCCTTTCTCTGCTCCCCAAAAAAGAGATAAGTTGTCATTCTTAGAAGTTTCCAAGAACAGCAGTTCATTGTTTGAAAAGTTTTATAGGCCTCCCCCTTCACTGTTTAACATTTAAAAAGTACAACTTTTCCAAAAACTTACATGAACTTCCAATTGCTTTGGGGTGGCTCTGCTGCTGTTGCTATTTTGGTAGTCCATGTATTCCCCGAAATTGCCTGGGGTAGAAAATTAACTCCTGAACTTTCCACAATTTAGGGTGTACAAATCTAGTTTACAACCCCATCTGTAGTCAGAAATTGTAATAGCTGCTTTTATAAAAAGGTCTTGTTGTATCTAATAAGGAGCATGTCAATATAATGCAGGGCTTTTCTATGGGACTTGAATGTGATAAAGCCCTGCATGCTATATAGTGATTCTGTTGTCAGTCAAAACAGCATCTCAGTGGTGTTAGCATGGATTGCAAAGTCATCAGGAAGGAAAAATGTGCAAGCTTTCACGCACCATGGTTCCTGCTTTTTATGGCTACTGCTTCCTGTATGTGTACTTTAACACAAATATATTTACCCTGCACCCATAGATTAGACATACTATGCAATGTCATGGGCAAAATCAGAACAAAAGAAGACAGATTGGTGAGCACGTAGACATGTGCATAGTCAGATTTAAAAATAAATTCCTGCAGAGATGTAGGAGAAATGCCAGGTCTATGGTTGAGATGGGGTGAGGCATGAAGCCTTTGCCACGAACCTCACTTTGACAGTGTTGCAAAATAAAACTGAGAAAATGTTGTGATGTTTCCTTTCTTGTTTTTTTCTCTCTAAGGTTTAGTCTTACATGACAGTTGCAGCAACCCTAGTAAATATGCATGCAGCAAGTGGGAGCATTCTAATAGCAAATCCATGGCCCCTGTGCCAACAGGGATAGAGAAAAAGAGCCAAGCAAAACAAAAGTGTCAATCAGCATGCTTGGGTGAATCCCAAAGTATGGAGAAATATACCCTCCACCAAAGAAAAATAGAAGCAACAATCAAAATTGCGCAAAAGCAACAACAAACCCCAAACCACAACGAATATGCTCCTAGCCCATCTGCTGTCTCACCTCACCTGTTGTATGTACAGCGCTGTGTAACTCTACAGCGCTATATAAATAAAGCATAATAATAATAATAATAATAATAATGATGATGATGATGATGATGTGTGATGTGTGTAACCCAATAATGCAACTTTTAAAAGGTTGCTCTGCCTTCCTTTAACCAGTGTTCCTTGCAGGATTACATCTGATATAGACTACTAGGGAAAAAATCACTTTCAATTTTTCTTTTTCCCAAGATACACTTAACATTCTCTTGAATATCTCTTGAATAAGAAAAATGGAAAGTGAATTAGCTTGCTCACCACCTAATAATTTAAATTAACCTGAACAACAAAGCATCTGGTTGGAACCCTGAATGGGAATCTTTTCTCTTTTGATTCTGGAACTCTTCAATAACAACAGCCAGAACCCAGTCAGACACCAGTTTGCAAACAAGGACACTGCCTGTCATCTTCTTTGAATAGTTGCACCAAGGGAAAGGCCTTTTAGCTTGGCCTGGCAGCATAACCATTGGTCAGAGAATGAAAGCAACCAGCATCAGAGCAAGGCAAAAACAGCCAGAAGTATAGGCAACAAACATCTTTTTTTTCTCTAGTGTGAATACCTGCTTTGTTTTTGTTTTCTGCCAAACTAAAATAAAGCTTGACATTCTGAGGTGTATTTGAAGGCTAGCATCATTTACTCTTCCATTCTATAGCTGAAGTATTTCAACTGAAAGTTGGTGAATCCAGGCCTCACAAGGGAAGAACAGCTTAGTTATCAGTTGATGTGCTCTAACTTTGCCTTGCCATTTGAAAGACAATTAAATGATTAAAACAATAAAACAGTGGTAAAACCAACAAACAACAAGGCAATAAAACAATAACAGCAAGCAGTAAATTAAACAAATGATGAGGCTTGAAATGAAGCTGCTCCCCTCAACATCTTCTTCCCCACCCCATCTTTTCAGGATGAGAGCTACATTTGGTGTTGGATGACATGTTGGGGGGCCACATACCAGTGGATATGGGGACATGAGCAAGGGAAATGGAGCAGGCAAGGTAGGACATAAACCAAGCACACACACACACGTACATATGTAAACAAAAGGGATGCTCACATTTTACATTCAGTGCATACACGGTCTAAGAACATGTGTACAGAGAATGTTGAATCATAGAAGCATAAAGGTGGAAGGGACCTCATCCAACCCCCTGCTCATTGGAGTATCTTTGGTTAAAGCATTCCCAGAAGGACATCCCTCTGCAGACATACAGATTAGCCATCTGTATATCATGTACACATGCTGAACAAGTGGTACGAATACACACTGATTGTAGCAGTGTTGAATTTAATGCATGAGGACATATACAGTGCTATTGGGATCTTCAGTGAGTTTGGGAAAAGTCTCTTCCCTCTCTCTTAGCGCTTCTGGTGAAGACTTCTGGGGAAGGGCAAGTTTTAAGCCTGTCCCCAATAACCTGTCTGTATCAGGATAACTGGGAGAGTACATCTGGGTATCCTAAAAGTATAGTGTCTGGATCATGTGAAGTAATAGTGCCACTATAGTTTGCTTTGGTCAGGCCCCACCTGGATTATATCCAGTTCTGGGCACCACAATTCAAAAAGGACATTGAGAAACTGGAGTGCATCCAAAGGAGGGCAACTAAAATGGTGAAGGGTTTGGAAACCATGTCCTATGAGGAATGACTTAGGGAGCTGGGAATGTTTAGCCTGGAGAAAAGAAGGTTAAGAGGTGATATGATCGCCCTGTTTAAATATTTGAAGGGGTGTTATGTTGAGGAGGAAGCAAACTTGTTTTCTGCTGCTCCAGAGAACAGGACTCGGAACAATGGATGCAAGCTCCAGGAAAAGAGATTCCACCTCAACATTAGGAGGAACTTCCTGACAGTAAGGGCTGTTTGACAGTGGAACAAACTCCCTCGGAGTGTGGTGGAGTCTCCTTTAAAGGTCTTTAAGCAGAGGCTGGATGGCCATCTGTCGGGGATGCTTTGATAGAGATTTCCTGCATGGCAAGGGGTTGGACTAGATGGCCCTTGTGGTCTCTTCCAACTCTATGATTCTATGATCAAGATTGCTATTTCTTCATTGCTGTTACTAGGTGGAGTCCCGAATCCAAAATGTTTGGGATCAGAAGTGTTTGGGATTTCAGATTTTTATTTTTTTGAGTTTTGGTATAGTTGTATTTGCATATATGTACATGAGGATATATACATATATGTACATATGTACATGATGAGATATCTGGGAGATAGGTTTATCTTTCATAAACATCTTATACACATACCCTGATGGTCATTTTATACAATATTTTTAAATACTTTCACACATGTTTGTGTACACTGACCCATCAGAAAGCAAAGATGTCACTATCAGCCACCCATGAAAAATCATTTATGTTTTTGGAGTATTTCAGATTTCAAAATTCCAAATAAGGGGGACTCATCCAGTAGCAGCACTGAAAAATCAATCTGTATTCTGCTGCCTTGCTGATGAGTAATCATTTGTGCAGCAAGGAAGGGTATGCAGAGCTCTTTGAGTCACTATATATGCTGCATACATTTCAGCAGAGCTTAGAAGTAATATATTATGGATAGGTGCAGTTGCATATAAGATGTCACTTTTCTTGGTAATAGGTGAAACATAGGAGATTATCACACTGGCTTTTTCTCCTGAATGTGACTTTTTGCAAAGTATGGTAGAAGACCCGATTGGGTACAAGATGCCTCCAATCTGGGCACAAAACTGTGCGATAATATCCATTTTTACATGGTATCAGCCCATGACCAGATCAGGAGGGGGGGGCATGAGATACTTTCCATAGTTTCAAGAGTAACATAATGAAGAGGAATTATATTATGCCAATAGTGTAATGAGTAACTTTTTCTAGTTACCGTTAAACATTACTTTATAAGATCATTTTGAGGCATTTTGACATTTTATGCCATTCTATTATCCAACCTAAGAATTTTTCAACAACAACAAAAGGAATAATAGAAACATAGAGATTACAAGGGCCATCCAGTCCAACCCCATTCTGCCATGCAGGAAATCTCAATCAAAGCATCCCTGACAGATGGCCATCCAGCCTCTGTTTAAAGACCTCTAAGGAAGGAGACTCCACTACACTCCAAGGAAGTTTATTCCACTGTCAAACAGCCTTTACTGTCAGGAAGTTCCTCCTAATGTTGAGGTGGAATTTCTTTTCTTGTAGTTTGCATCCATTGCTCAGGGTCCTAGTCTCTGGAGCAGCAGAAAACAAGCTTGCTCCCTCCTCAATGTGATATCCCTTCAAGTATTTAAATGGGGCTATCATATCAACAAGTAAGACACCAAGTGATAGGAATGAATTAATTTTTAAAGTACTGTAATCTTCCAAGCTCTGGAACACAACCAGTATAGCTTAGAAGATGGCAAGGACATAACTGCAGGATTTTATTGCAGGTCTATTTTGTATCATGTACTTCTGTGTCTGTATTTATGGGGTGATACTCTGAAGGCACCAGATCCCATCTGATCTTGGAAACTAAACAAGGTCCCCTGTAGTTAGTTCTAGGATGGGAGACCACAAACAAATACCAGGTACTGTAGGCTATATTTCAAAGGAATGGACTGGCAAAACCACCTCTGAGTATTCCTTGCCTACGAAAACCCTAAAAAATTCATTGGGTCACCATATGTCAATAGGCAACCTGAAGACACAAAAGCATGCAGAGAGAGAGAGAGAGAGAGATTTATGGTATCCTTCCTAATTTTAAGCTTACTTTCTATTCTTTTTGTGGACCAGACACGTGACATTGTATGATAAATCATGTCATAATTTTGCTCTTGAATTGAGTACTGTACATCTGTATTTCTCTGTGTTTATCATGAGAAGCGGGCTTCCTAACCAAACTGTAATGTATACCATGGATCTAATCTAAACATCTGTGTTTCTTTAGTTACCTTGTATTTTCAGTCAAAAGAGAGTGCTGCAGACTTAGATGTGAAAGCAAAATAGATCCTAAACTCTGTCTTCTCTGTACAAGCTTTAGAAGCATATGGGGTCTGCAACACAAGATGAACATGCACTAAGAAACAATATTATAGTTAGAGCTAGAGTGCCTACATATTGCCTATATAAATTACTTGCTAAACTCTTAACAAAGCAGAACTCTGTGGGGTTTATATGGATTTAGAGACCATATTAAATATAGTTGATAATAATTCAGATTCAAGAGTTGGCAAGGAAGCAGAATAATAACATTATCAATATCTTCAGGTTAAATTAAATTAAGATACCAGAACATCTGGCTATAGTAACAAAGAACAAGGCTGTTTTGACTTTAGGCTGCAAGCTTATGCATGCTAACCTTAAACTAAGCCCCACTGAATACAGCAGAACTTACTGCCAAGTAAACATACATAGCCTGCTATCCAGGACTGTTTAGATCAGTTAGTCTTTAACTCCTTTGGATTTGTAGGCACATTTGGAAATTTGAAGAACTATTATAGGCAACCTGAGGGATTGCCTAGGAACAGGAATAATTTCCTGAGAAATAAAATTACAAGGCAGAGAATGGTTTTGAGCCCCAAATAATAAATCACACATTTTAAACCTCACCCACCATGATATCTATCTCATAGGACAAAAAAAAGGGAAGGAGCCTTGATGTGAGTCAAAGTGCTCTACGTTTTCCACAGAGTTATGCAAATATCTATGTTCTGCACCCAAAACATTATTCACTCAAAATATTAAATTTTTATGTTAACAGCACATGTCCTCAACATTTCACTTGTCCATTGCAACAAATGTTTTGATGGTCCTTCATGAACCAAAGCTTTGAAGATGAAATCTACTTCCATTTCATTAGTCTAAATCTGGAAACAGCAATATGGCATCCATGGACTACCACAGACACCATACTAGGTACTTACTGAATCCCTCTCTCTGTGTGTACATGCCTCCAAATTGCCTGTCAATCAGTGGTGACCCCATACACTTCATTGGTTTTTTTAAGGCAAGGAATACTCAAGAGATGGTTTTTCCTGTTCCTTCCCCTGAAATGTAGACTACAGCACTTGGTATTCATTGTAGGTCTTCCATCCAAGTACTAACCAGTGCTGACCAAGATCAGATCTGGTGCCTTTGCTTCTCATTAATTTTTAAAATCTTTTAAAATTAAATTTTAATTTTTCAAAGATGGGTGGCTGGAAAGCATAGTGCAGGTCTCTAAATATCCTTTCCTTTCCTTTGGTTGTCCCAAAAGCATTCATCAGAATGCCAAAGAGCGCAAGGCAACAGGAGATGAACGCTCTGGTTTCTAGGATTACTTGGCCAGCTAACTAAAATGAGTGATCAGTTTCTTTCTTCCTTTATTTAAGAAAAGGGACCCCGGTAAGCCAAGGAGATTGAGGAAGAGTGGGGAGCATCAACTGGGGACCATTTTGCCTGGGACTGTACGTGTCCATGTGTTGTCTGGCCAGCTTCAAGGTATGCATCATCTAAATGCTCCACCTCGAAGCTGACCAGAAACCTGCTTATTTTGACTGTCTGTTTCATCTCTCTGTGGAACTAAAATGCCCTGTCTGCTTGGAAGAAGACTAAATCTTATGAAGGGAGAGCAAAATTCATCTTTTATCCACTGTGAGCATAATCATTATATTTCTATTTATATATACTCATTATTTCTACATTTGCATCTACACATACAGTTGCCCCTCCGTTTGCACGGACTTAATATCCATGCACCTCGCTTACTCACAAGGAGCAAACGGAAGAGATTAAAATGGGGTACACACCCCAATCAAGCTTATGGGGCTTGAATATGTGCGAGTTTCCGTTTTCGCAGAGGTGTATGTGTCTGGAACGGATTTCCTGCAAGAACAGACATATGTCAGTATGAACATTTTTATTTTTTCAAGCCTGTGTCGTCTTTTGTTACCTCTTTCTTGGCAAGACATTACTTTTTTTTCTGGCCACATGAGGATGCTTCCAATAATCTGCCTTTCAGCCACAGAAGAATACAGAAAAAAAGGGAGCGTGTGAGCTCAAGGACTGCTTGCAGCTTTTGCATCATAATACTGAAAACTGATTTTAACGTTATGACCTAAAAATCCAACAAAGAGTTTGGTGTGCTTAAATCCATTGATTTCAGTGCCCTAAAGCATGCTGAACCTGGTGTTAAGTTAGGCCTGCATCCAAAGCAGCCCAATAGGTTCTCTCTGGAAGCTGTCATCTTTCAGAAGTTGAAAGGCTTACATGGTAAGCTTCTTTCTAATCTGGCATTTTGAAATAAAACATTTCTTTAGGTGGATGTTTAGACAAAAGCCTGTTTGTCGGAGGCTTTTAAGGTGTGCGTGTTTGTGTCGGCCTTTGCCCATTTCACTTCAGCCCCTACTATCCTCATCCTGAAGTGCCTGATTGCCTCTTACAGCATGAATGCCACAAACAAAGGACAAAACTGTACATTCCCAAGGCTATGTAAGGAAACAAGTCTACACCGCTTAACCAGCCCTCAATGGGAAGTTAATCATGGTGGACAATTGAAATAGCAACCCAAATGCTTACTCCTGAGGGCAAAAGGAAGAATGAATGCCCAACTGGAACTGTGTGAAATTCTATATGTGTACATTACTGTTTGGTTCTGTGGATGTCTTATGAAAAAGCAAAACAAGGTGCATACATCCCTGAGGCAAAAGAGTGCCTCAGTAGGCAATTTCAATAGGAAGCAGCTATGTGTGGAAAGTCAGTCCCCAGTCCCCGTGGTTGATAGGCTTTAAAGGCACCAATAAGCATAATATGGTTGTGAAGAGCAGCAGAACCCATTTATTTTACTATCTAGTGATTTACTTTCAACTAGGTAAATGGTGAAATGCAATTAATTCAGAGATTTGTAGCAGAATAATTATTCTCTTTGAAAATATCCAGGGATTTTATGATCCTTTTTACTATGATTTTTCTCTCTCTTTCTCTCTCTCCCTCTCTTTCTTTCTCTGCAGAGCTAATGAACCGAGACTGATGGCACATACAGATTTGTGTTTTCTCTTTTGATTAGTGTCTACAAGTCCAAACTGAGATAGGGAATGTATTGTACTAGGAAAAAAGCAAATTGGCCCTGATCCAGCAAACCACATCACATGCCTGCACAGGGAACCTGCTTATGTGCTGCACATAGGGTTGCCAGGTTTTTCTCTCCCCTTTTCTCAAGGCTGTTTTGCCTTACAGTAGTATGTCAGCTAGAAAGCCAATACGTTAAGCCTATCTTGGCAGAAGCAGAAAAACCTGATCACTCTAGATCTCTCGAGGGATGAGCTTGCGCATTTAAAACCAGTGCAAGATGGGCATTTATAGCGATGGAAAGAATATCTGAAAACATTTTTAAATGGTCAAAAATGTGTTTCATGGGTATCAGGAAATCCTGATGAGGAGAATCCCAGACATCCAAGAATATTTGCAGTTCAGGAAATGAGATGGAACATTGACTTTCAATATCTACCACTTCTCCTTTTTTTGTATAAAATTGTAACAATTCTGTAGAAAGTTCACACATTTTGTGTAGAAAATAACATTTTCTGTGCAGGAAGCAACATTTTCTGTGCAGAAGCTAATATTTCCATGCACATACATTCTTTTTGTAAAGAAAATGCTGTTTTCTACACAAACAACCTGAACAGACTGGCAAGAAATGCCGGCATCAGGTTGGATTTGGGGCATGGTGACCGCATGCCCCTATTCCCCCCCATGCCGGCATCACGCTGCACACTTGACCGCACGGCAGCTAACATCACACCGTTTTCTTGGTACAGCGTTTAGATGTGCTGTGCCAAAGAAACACCAAAAAGCCACCGCCACTGTGGCAAGGGCCACTTCTTACCATTCAAAAAAGGAAGCAGCAGTTTGCTGCTTCTTTTTAGAGCAGCAAACTGCTGGATTGGGGCAGCGGCATGTGGTTGCTGTGGCTCTGATCTGGTGCTGAAAGGAGCGGTGGAATGCTGCTCTATCGGGGTGGTCTGTTCAACCCCCAAAATATCTGAATTTCATACAGAATAATACCCTAACTACAGCATTTTCTGTACACAAAATAGCATTTCCATATACAGATTTGGTGCCAGAAAAGTCCTGAGCTATGAGTAGTCTTCAAAAACTGAAGTTTTCAACAACAAAAAACATTCAGTGGGATGAAATTTGCTAAAAATTATTCATGACCGCTTTTGAAAAGTAAAATTAGCAAAGAATTACATCCCTGGCACTGGATCATACCAGTTAGATTTGTCCCTGATACTATATGCTTGGCTGGTTGTACTCTCCCAATGTTTGCATATTGACATGGATGTGGGTCCATTCTTTGGTACAGAAGCTTTTGTCCATTTACCTGTTCAACAGCTCTGAATCAATTTCAGTGATGAGATCTGTGTCTGAAGGGACTTAATTAGAAACCAAACAGCACTCAAAATGTATTGATCTTTCCATTGTCCAACATAAACCAAACTGACAACTAGTACAACAGCCCTCAGTCTTATGATATGGAATAAACAATAATGGCCCACACCAGCCTTTCCCAGTCTAGTGCCCTCCAGGTGTGTTGTGTGTATTCATCATCCCCAACCAGTATGGCACCTAGTAATGCTTGTTTCCTGGAAGGTGCCAGTTTGGGGGTCAGTACTGTATATGCTTTGGTGATGGATAAATGATATAATGGTTTAGATACATTTGAAATGTATCAATGCATTATTTTTTCTGTGATTAAATATCTTTGCTCATGAGGGAAGTGCTTAATGCTTCTCAGTAGATGGACAGTTTTGTTTCACTGCCTTTAGGGAACAGAGGAAATCTCTCCCTCATCGCCTTTCTCTAACCTCTCCTCCCAGTTTTGCTCTGCCTTTCACTTGCCAGCTTTAAGGCTTTAAAGCAGCATCTTAGAGTAAATTATTAATAACAAAATTAAATCCATGTTCAGGAGAGACAGTTATGTAATAGCAGTAATTGCATCAACTCAGCTAATGAGCTTTCCCTCCTGTGCCATGTACAGCAGATTAATAGCCCATGCATTCATTTGCAACTTGTTTTGCTTCAGAACAGTATTCTACACAAGCGAATGTGTGGCTGAAGAAAATAACAATTTCTCAGAGATTTTTCCTCCGTGGCAAAGGATCATCTGGAAGAATGAAACATATCTTGTTACTATTCCATACCAGGCTGTTCTTTTGCTGGTGTTCCACAAAAAAAGGACCTACAGATGGAAGAGATACAGAAAAGGGATAGAGCAGGGTGCAATAGTTCATTGACCAACAGACCCAGAAATGCAAATTAAAATAAAATAAATATCAGAAGTGGCAGGAGTCCATTTTTTAAAAGAATACTTTAGCAGTAGTAAAATCAGTTTGGGAGGTTGGTCCAAGGAGCTCCAGGATAATATGTGGGATACACAGCTGGCTTTAGGCATATCACCTAAAGTTTGTGTTCTGCCCACCCTGTGCTATGGCTAGAGATGATAATATTCTCTAATAATTGTTGTTGCCATCATTGTCATTGTCGCACTTGAAGTGCTTTCAAGTTGTTTCCAACATATGATGACCCTAAATTGAACATAAGATGGGGTTTTCTTCACATGTTTCTTCAGAGGAGGTTTGCCATTGCCATTCTCTGAGGCTGAGACTTGCCCAAGGTCACCCAAAGGGTTTCCGTGGCTGAACTGGGATTTGTACCCTGGTCTCCAGAGTCATAGTCCATCACTCAAGACACTACACCATGCTATAATACTATACATTGGTCCCCCTTATCCACAGGCTTGCCACCAGCAGATTTAAGCATCCATGGACAGTAAGCTGCCATTGTCTCCAATGCCACTGTGTGCATGTCACACCTCCATGAGGGAGAATGAGTTTTGAGGTCCTGAGTTTTTTTGTTATCTGTGGGGTGTGTGTGTCCAGAATGGATCCCCCATGGATACCAAGGTCCGACTGTACTATTATATCTGGGATTACAAATGCCAGAAAAGTTACCTATCTGGACTACAACTCCCAGAATCTGGAAGCTGAAGTCCAAAACAGTAGCTTTTCCAAGCTTGGAGGAACAGTACCATTGCCCCAGAAAAGAGGTCAGTTCCTACTAAGAATCATGGTTAATTTAATTCTGGCAAAGCTCCTTCCAGCTTTATGGGATGTCTGGGACAGTGAGATGGTTTTATTTTTGGCACTGTTGTACATTTTTCATGGCAAACATAGAAACAGAAAAGCAGAAACAGTGGTATGAGGCTGCAGCTGTTCAGCTGAAAGAGTTTTGTACCACTGAGATATTTGTCTGTGTGTGATTGTTTTCCTTGTTTGAACAGAGCAACATGATGGAGATACAGTTAATAAGCAGACATAAAGTTTGACTACTTGTCCTCAGCTGGATGTTACACTAGCCCTTATTCTCTGAGATATAATGTCCATGGTGAGGAGCCTTTCACAGAACCTCTGCTGGAACATCCATTAGTTTCCAAAGCCAAACTGGTCTTGCTCTTCATTTCCATACACATTGGCCAGTTCCCAATGTTTTTGTTGACTAACAACCATAGTTAAAAATTGGACTTGCTCCTTCATTTCAATGTACAAAGGATTTTGAATTTGAATTGACATTCTCACATACCAGTGGCATGTGTTTGTTCCTGGTTTCCACTCCACTAAATGCATTTGAGGAAGTAGACTTAAGTCTATGGAAGCTCATGCTGCCAACTTCTTTCTTTCAGTTAGTCTCAAAGGTGCTGCAAGATCTCTCTACATAATGATCCATTCCATCAGAATTTTTACCTTTCCATGTGCTGCATGGCCATGTTTGCTTGGCATACATAAATTCTTTTCTTGCTGGTCTCAGGAAACTTCTCTTTTATTTTTGATTAGTTGTATATTTCATTCAAGTTGTAATATTAAGATATTTAATATAGCTTTGGTGCCTAAATCATCTCCAAAATCGACTCTTTTAAAACGTGTACAATACCAGACTACAAATATGTGCTGCTGGTGGGTGTTTTTTTTTTTTAATGAAATGAACAGCTGCTGCAATAGGGGTTGATAACAATGAGAGTAAGCGGAATCAAAGATGGGATGTTAACCCCCTCCTCCCTTGATGTGGTCTTTACAAAAACAAAAAAAACCCACAACCCACATCTCTAGAGTTGCTGGACAAACAAAATGCATTGTTTTAGCCTATTAGAGTACAGGCCTTAGCATCTTTGCAAACATGTAAAGTGAGGTATTAACTATGCTCAGACAAAAAGCAAACCGATAAAATATGTATAGGCAGTCCATACATTCAAAGGTGCATCTCACTAAATTATGTGCATTTTTATATGCATATTTGGACAGTTTACAGCATTTCTTGCTGTAAATTTTGTCCTTGGTTAAGGTTAAGAGGTGATATGATAGCCCTGTTCAAATATTTGAAGGGATGTCATATTGAGGAGGGAGCAAGCTTGTTTTCTGCTGCTCCAGAGACTAGGACCCGAAGCAATGGATGCAAACTGCAAGAAAAGAGATTCCACCTCAATATTAGGAGGAACTTCCTGACAGTAAGGGCTGTTCGACAGTGGAACAAACTCCCTCGGAGTGTAGTGGAGTCTCCTTCCTTGGAGGTCTTCAAGCAGAGGCTGGATGGCCATCTGTCGGGGATGCTTTGATTGTGATTTCCTGCATGGCAGGGGGTTGGACTGGATGGCCCTAGTGGTCTCTTCCAACTCTATGATTCTATGATTCTATGATTCTATGAATTTAATCTACAAGCTTTAGGTTTCTTTCAGGTAGACAGGAACATACATTATCTTAACAGAATCAGTTGAATTGGCCAGAGCATTTAAACAATGGTTCAGCGAGTCTTCTCATGGATTGTCTATAAATATTGCAGTACAGAATGCAATGACAAATGTTTCCAATTATGTGATTCAAATCACATTCAAATTTTTAGGGTGGAAGGGATTTTCCAATAGCATCACTAAAGGCTTCAGCTCAGATTGTATGTAGCAACAGACAGGAAAAGAAGTGTAAGAACATTTATTCCCTCACTTGGTGCAAAGGTCCAGGTTGGTCTCTCAGTTATCATGTTTCTACTAGGAGTGTGTGTTTGTATGGGGAAGGGGTTTTTTGGTCTCCTAACTGTTTGGAGAAGACAATATTTGTCTCTTTTCTACCCTGAAATTATGTAGGAAAATGTTAAATCAGAAAAATAGCTATACAGAGCATACTCTGTTAAATCAAATGAAAATACAGAGAAGATAGAAAGAGGAGTAAACTGTTTCTGTATATTAAATACAAGAAAGTCCTCTTAATGTCATATGATTACATTTGGCTCTCCATATCCATGGATTCTTTATCCTGAGCATCCACAGCTTGAAAATATATTTTTAAACCCCCAAAAGCAAACCTTGATTTTGCAGTTTTGTATAAGGGATGCCATTTTATTCTGCCATTGTATTTAATTTACTATTTACTAATTTAATTTATTATTTACTAATTTAATTTTCTTATTTACTATGCCGTTGTATTTAATGGGACCTGAGCATCCACAGATTTTGGTATACACATGGAGTCCTGGAGACAAATGCCAGGAGATGCCAAAGTCCCACTGTAGTTTCATTCTTTTCCCCCTTCAAGCTGGCCTAGAAACTGAAATGATCATTTCCATGTATTTCTTTCAAACCGTTTTTCCTGCATTGATGAGGGGAATGACAATACAGACTGTGTGTGTAAGATGTTTATTGAGTGTAACTCTGCTGTGAGAGAGCAGAGTGAAATGTTAAGCAATGTGCCCCCCAAATAACCTTCATTGAACAAGGCTTAACACAAAGATTATGCTGCTGAGTCATTTAAAGTAATGACAGCAGGTTGAATGGCTAAAAAGTAGGAGACATTAATACCCACTGAGCAAAGAAAAAGAAGTTTGGCTTCTTTAATGATTGTAGTTAAGATACACATATACAGTATACCCTACTTGTTTATTTTAACCATCTTGGCAGATCTGACCCTTCTATCCCTTTTTCTGAAGAACCTCCTGTGTTGTTATTTTTCATGACTCTGCCATGGAAGGTTTCACCTTTAATCTGTCTTTAAGTAAAGAGCTGAAGCATAGTGTAGACCAGTGTTTCCCAACTTGCAGGTCCCCAGATGTTGTTGGAGTGGAACTCCCAAAAGCCCTTGCTATTGTCCATACTAACTGAAGCTTCTGGGACCTGGAAGTCCAGCAACACCTGGAGATGTAAGGTGGAGAATTGCTTGAGTAGTAGATCATATACTGCTTTGTGACCTTTAAAAAAATCAAATAAATTGTTCTGTATTCAGGAGAATTGAGTTCTTTTTTTCATTTTCCAGGCAGCTCATCCTGGAGTGTTGGTTGATATTGAATTGCTGAACTATACATAGGAAACACCCATACACAAACCCCTTCCAAATATTGCCCTTTTAATTCAGGTGGGGAACCTTAGAATTTCCTTTTAAGAAGGCTGTATTCATTCAATAGTTGGGTATTGTATAATATTGTACTGTTTTATATTGTTTTATGCTGGTCATCGACCCATAATAATAAATTTCATTTCATTCACTAGTTATATGTTAGATGTTTTTGTAGAGGGAATTATCCAAAGCTATGGTCTTGAAAAGCTAGCTTAGTGAAGAGGCTTTCTGCCACATTACAGCTCCTCCTGGCCCCAAGCCAGGATACTAACCTTATGGCTTAGCTCTAAAAATAACATCCAACCGGTGTGTCTTCAGTCATTTTATCTGTTTTCTTATAGATTTCATCTGCACAGTTTTCATCAGAGGTTTTCCAGATCTTACATGGAAATGGATATGGAAGTTAAACAGTAACAGCAACTAAACAGAGTGCGAACAGTGGAAAGGCAGTACTTGAGATATCATTATAATTAGCTTTGTCAGCCTTGCGTAACTCTGATCCCACTTTTGGTTACACAACCAAGACAGTTTGTCCAGTCCATCACAAATACAGTGCCTGTTCCTAGAAGGGTCACAATAGGACTCTGCAGTTCTTCCCATCTCCTCTCCCCCTTCCCCCAGGCAGTATGTTTATGGCAACTAAACAGAGGAATAGACATTACAGAGAACCAGTATGGTGTAGTGCCTCAGGAATTATACTAGGACTCTGGAAAACTAGAATTTGACTCCCTCCTTGGCCATGGAGAACCACTGAGTAACTTTGGGAAAGTCATACTCTCTTAACCTTAGAAGAAAGCAATGTCAAATCTCTGAATAAATGCTATGGATAGGGTCACCATAAGTTTAAGTCAATGTAAAAGCACACAATAAGTAATAATACTGTATCTAAGCCTTTCCCTTCCCCATGATGCCTTGGCACACTGAGTGCACATGAACACCTAGTTGTTTGTTTAAATATTTATTTACCATAAATACCTAGCTAGCATGGTGTAATGCCTTGAGCATTAGATTGCAACTGTGGTGATCAGGGTTTGAATCCCCACTTGGCCATGGAAGTCTACCTTGGGCAAGTCACACTATCTCAACCCCAGAGGAAGGCCATGACAATTCCCCTCTGACCAAATCTTTCAAGAAAACCGCATCGTATCTTTGCCTTGGAGTCAACATAGTCAGAAACAACTTGAAGGCACACAACAGCAATCAGTAGTTTTCCATCCAGACATTGCTGACTTGATTTCAACAGCATCACAGCATAGGGGTTTTCCAGGGATATAAAGAACGCTCAGACATTTTCTCATCCACATTGTCTTGACCAAGAATACATCTAACCAAGAAAATAGTCATCCCCCCATGTCAGGATTTTGTTCTGAAAAATTCATTTGCATGAGAAAAAAAATGAGTTTAAATCCCAGATAAACCCATCAATAGGTGATAACATTATTTATCAGAATTTAGTAAGCAGTGAAAGAGTTAATGTCTAAAATGGCTGAGAAAACAAAAAGGTCCTCCACCATTTGGGGAAAATAATGCTACAGCAGGAGAAGAATCTTGTCTCTTTGCTACTGATTGGGCAACTGTGCCTTTGGATTGCATCTCCCAGCAGTCTCAGCCATCTTAGCATATGTAGAGGAGTCATAGGAATTGCAGTGCAAAAACATGTGAAAGACCCAGTTGTGTACCCCTGCTCTAGTAGATGGAGGAAGAAGAAGAAAATATGGGAGTCAATTAACAGACACTAATGGCTATAACTATTTCAGACTCTTCAATCTTTTTTTTTTTTTTTTGCCTTTTTGTTTCTTTTCCTTAAAATGTTATATTATTTGGGGTTTATTTTCCTGTAGATCAGGGGAATAGTAGAGGCTGTATCAGTCTGTAATTCATTGGGGCTTGCATTTGAGTAGACATGTATAGGATTGTACTGATACTGACATACAAAAATATCCTGACACTGATTTTTAAAAGTTGTGCCTGAAACTCCTACAGGCAGTGCCTAAGGATAGTAAGCATTAAATTATCTCTGGGATTCTATCTAAAGTGTCCCATATCTGTAACAAGTTGTTTATTACATCCATATAAATGGCTTTGCTTAAAAATCTGTGAGGATATTTTTCCATTTTCAAAGCATATGCCTAATTTGGGGGCTGAAGCTAAATGGAATTCTGCATGTCCCCTGGCAAAAAGTGCAACTGCATGCAAACATGCTTTTACTGTGGATTATAGGCTTGGCTAGTCATCTGACAGGCACTTTTAATGGAGTAAAGAAGACATGCAAAAGAAACACACTGACCTACTTTTCCTCTCCTTCCCTTCTTTCTCCCCTCCCCATTCCTCCAAGGAAATAAAATGTTAAATATAAGAACTCCTTGGGAAATTAATTATAGCTTCTCTATGCATTACATACTTATTTCAAAAAATTGAGTTTTTTGCAGGGGGGGGGTAGCACTGAAATTCAATGATAATCCAAATGTTTATTCCCCCTGGGAAAATGAGCCGATTTTCAGAACTATGTCTCACTCTTCCAACTTCTTCCATGTGTAGACCAATCTGCTTCAAGTTAACTAAATGATTTGGTGTGACTTTAGGAATCAAATACTATATTTGTGATCTAAATGCATTTTTGTGGTATTTGGGGCTTTCAGCTTCTATCATCATTTTGGAGTTTGGTCTTCTTTTACAAACATATGCACATGGAGAAAAGGTTGGTCTTCAACCTGAACATATCCAAAAGAGTCAGAAAAGAGATTGCTAACAAGTATTTCTTTGAAGACTTTTGGGGATGGTGTGGGAATATATTGCGACTCTGGAGCTTATTGCTCACCTTTTAAAATCGGTTCAAGCCTCTTGGGCTGGAACCAGGATGTGAGATCAAGATGGGGATTATCACTCACTAAATTGCCGCCAAATCGCCAGCCGCCATCAGCCCGGGTCCCAGCCGTGCTCCACCAGCACTTTTTAGAAGTCAGAAGCAGTGTGCAAAGGGATACTGTAGCACCTTTGAGACTAACTGAAAGAAAGAAGCTGGTAGCATGAGTTTTTGTAGATTTCAGTCTGCTTCCTATTTGTCTTATTGGTGATTCTCTGACTCATACATATGGGTTGTTCTGCACCTGCACAAAGACATTTGGAACCTTCTAGAACTGAGCAGTGTGTTTTGGTGGGAACCATGTCCCTTGTTAGTACACATGTCAGGGCAGGATTCTTGCTGTCCCCCTCCAATCCTTTTCATCTATTGTATTACTGGGGACCTATTGCTTGCCAAAAAGATCATAATGAGCCTTCATCTGTCAAAGCAGGACAGATGGCCACAATTCAAGTTTGCAGTGGTGGGAACACACGGGCCAGATCTACTGGGAGAACTCTGAGTGACTTGCACTAAATTGGCAAGATTCTTACAGTAGCACATACAGTGGAGAGTTGAAAGAAAGAAAAATCTCTGCCATGGCTGGCTTTGTGCTAACTGCTTATCTCTTAGCCTCAACATTTCCTATCTGGGAAATATGAGTATTAATTGATTGCCTTTAACCATTGCTTTGTGAAACTCTGTTGACCGTTTTGTGCTAAGAGACATAGCTGTAGGAACTCAGATGTATTTTGTACAGAGAATGTTTGGGTATTTGGCTCATGGGATGTAGTAAAGAGCTGAAGTTAGCTTTCCCACATACATTGTTTTCATCAGAGGCCTGTGTAGTCGACTAGTGTTTCTAGTAAAAGAGCAGTGTAGATTCTACAAGTCTGAACATTTCCAAAGGACTAGAGTCAGACTTTCTTGTTAAAAGTGCAGTACTACCAGTTTGGGACAGAACTTTGAAAAATTACTTTTTTTACACTGTAACTCCCAGAAACTCAACAGCAGTTGTTATTCATCTGTGATTTGTTGTTGTTTTAGTAACATCACAAGGTAAGTTCCTGCCATCTCCATTTTGCACATGAGGAGCAGGATCAAAGAAAATATGGTAGTGACTTGCTAGTCAGGACCATGGCTTTCATGTTTCAAGCATGGGTCAGAGCTGGTTCCAGTGATAGACAGGATTGTAGCCTAAATGTGTGGTAAAGAGGAACAATGTGTGGTAAAAATACAATAATCTGCTGAATTAGATAGTGTTCTTCCAGAGTCAAATATGTAGTTATTTGCTATACAGATTAAAATATATCTTCAAATAATGAATTCTTCAGACAAGGACAGTCTTAACTGTGGAAGGATGGTAGAGCTAGTATAATATTTTATTTTATTTGATCTCTGATGTTCTCAATCTGTTGCCACTTTATTATATCTAATTGTATCTTGTGTTACTATCTATTGTCTCTTCTATTGTCTGTATGTACAGTGTTGTGTAAATCTACAGCGCTATATAAATAAAGAATAATAATAATAATAATAATAATAATAATAATAATAATAATATGTTGGTATAGACAAGAGATAGAATTGCTAGAGATGTAGTAAATTTATTTTGTTATGTGCCTTCAAGTAATTTCCACTTTATGGTAATCCTAAGGTGACCCTATTACAGGTTTGGGTGTTTGTATGTGTTTGATAAGATTTCTTCAGTAGGGTATTTCTTTTGCCTTTCTCTAAGGCTGAGAGAATGTGACTTGCCCAAGGTCATCCAGAGGATTTCCATGGCTGAGCAGGAATTTGAGCCCTGGACTCCCAGTTTTCTAGTCCAACATTCAAATCAGCGCACCATGCTGGCTGTTGACTGGTTTGTGTGATGCATAGGACTCCAATACTCATGGAAGAGCTGGCCCATTCATAGCTGGTTGACTGTACTGAGCATGCAGTGCAATTACACATGTAGCCTTTCACCAGCACTGATGTTGGAATGAAGGCAGTTAGCTTATATATTTTCCTTCTCATGTGATCATGATTATAGTTTCCACTTATAGGTTATGAGTATCAAGAAAAGCTGGGACACTCAAGGAATCCCAAAAATCAGACAGTGGGATAGCAAACTGGGCTTCAAATGAATGCGTGCAGACTGAAATATGGGAACCACTAAGACCCTTGTTATTACATTTCCACTGTTAAATCCACTGTTTCTTCAAAGATTCAGGACTTGGTATGTGATTCTCCCCTCCCATATCCTCCTCCTAACTGTCTGTAAAGTTGAGCTCACGATTAGTAATTCTCATGTCTGATTTGGGATTTAAACTAGAAAAATGAAGAACTCTCACACTGGTCAAATTTGTAATCTTAGATGAAGAGTGGCTATCATGGCATGGCAAGACAGCATCTAAAGGGTCCTCTAATCCTCTGAAGAAATTGTGCCACCAACATGGAAGTGAAACTTTTTTGTTTTCATCCTAGTTTCTTTAATTGTGCAAAATATACTTTTTGCAAAATTCCTGTTTCGGTGTAAAATGAGTATCTTTCCCCATTTTTGAAGAAAAGCGTATGCACAGAAAACACTACAAGACAGAATGATTCATTACAAAGATACAGGAGGGCATTCTGAAGAGCTACAGCAAATGGGAAGTCCCATGATTTGTTTCTGATTCCTCAGTTGTGTTTCACTTGGCCTCTTTTTCAAATACATTTTCAAAGGTCTAGTATTCCTTGATAAAAATATTTCACAAACAGTTCTGAATAGAGCTTAGGAAGGTTACTTTTTTAACCTGCAGTCCACAGAACCCCTTAGCCAACAGAAGTTGTAGTCCAAAAACATAACTTCCCCAGGCTCTGATTGTGAGTTGCAAGAGACCCAAGTGTATTTAACTGCTTAGAAAGCAAAATCAGCCCTCAAGTCCTGTCTTATAGAAGTCAAAATCCCCAGCTATGCCAAATTTTCTCATACAATGTACAGTTGTTTGTGATGTAAATATCATCTAGTTCAGAACTTCTCATGGGCTACCATCATCATCTAATGAGGGCTGGGCACATTGAAATTAGACAGTGGTCTGCCTTCACTGATCCGGAACACCCAGTTCTTTGCCTATAGTTCCATCTAATAATATTCAAGTTTTCATCTTTTGTTTTTCATGTAAGAGGCGGGGGGCAGAGGAACTGGGTCAGTTAATCCAAGTACAAAACATCATTTTATTGAGTTAACTCTCTAATGAACTGATGCCTCTTTGCCTTATCGAAACAAGTTTCCTACTGTGAAGTAACTCTTGCCATCAAAGTTATCCAAGATCCCCAGGAATCACTGATTTGAAACCAATGGTAAAAACAGAGTGTTCTTTGAAGAATATGATGTTTTCTGGAAGCAAGTGTTTCCCCTCTTTTGCCAGTTTTTTGATCACTAAATTGGATTGGCCTTCATCACTACAAATATTTCACTTAACGCTTATCCTTGCAGATGTAGCATTGTACAATGCCAGAGTCATGTTTTATTGAAGAATTCACACAGACCTAGACCTAGAAGACAGACATTTACAACACTGGCACTTCAACAGTACACAACAGTGTCATCAGGTTTTAGCCATCTGTCATGTAGGACAAAAAGTATTCCTCAGATTTGTTGCATTTTGCCATTTTTGCATTTTTAAAAAATTCATCACTATCTAATCTATTGGAACAAAAATTGTTCCATACCATTTTGTGGTTGGAACGTTATGTAGAGAAGCTGGTGTGTGCGCACCTGTTGATTTATGGTGACCCCAAAAAATTCATAGCATTTTCTTAGGAAACCAGGGGTCACTCTGTTCATCTTCCAAGATCAGACAGGATCTGGTTCCTTTAGGGTATTTAGCACTTAGAGAATCTGATACAGATTAGGAACTACTCTCCATAATCAAAGAAAGGAGGATAGAACTGCATGTTCCCATGACTCTCTGCAGGAAGCTCAAAAAGAGGTACTGATGTCATGAGAGGCAGAGATGGAAGAACTTGGTGCAGACATCCACAGAAAGTTTACCTTAGAACAGCCAGAGAGATCACTCAGGCCCAAGAAGTATGCAGAGTGCTTGAAACCTTTGAATTGTCCTCACAGATATCATGCTTCATCACAGAGTCCATGAAACCAATAGAAAGGCACAGCATGTATTCAAGACATGAAATGAAATGAACCCTCCCCAAGCTGAATAGTGGAAACTCTTGGACATTATTCCAAGCAACAGTGAACCTGAAGAGATCCATGTGATCACAAGATATTTGAGGTTCAACAACAGGAAAACAAAGAATAATGCATACAAGTCATGGGAAGTCAAGATTGTTTACAATGTGATGATAACTCTTAACTGAACTATATTTCTACACTAGATGAAATGAGGTAGGCGGCTTTTTTTAACAAGCTTACAAATGGCATATGTTTTGCTATCATCCCCCCCCCCAATTAAATATAAGTTGATCTTATGTATAAGTAGAGGGCAAGTTTTGGTGCCAAAGTTATAGATTTTGGTATGACCCATTGGTAAGTCGAGGGTGAAACTTTGTGGCTACTCGGGTCCATGGTAGCTCTTCAGTATTTCCCCAGCAGTGGACAGAGGATGTTTCTCTGCTGCAGCAATGAAGCACCAAAGAGCCCCGGTTGTAAGAATAAGAATTACCCTGCACTCTCTCTGCTTCCAGCAGCCCATTCTCAGGCATGGAGGGAAAGTGGGGAGAAAAGTGTATATGTGTATGTGTGTGTTTGCCACTGAATGAGCTGCCGTCATTAGCATTACCATATTGACCTGTATATAAGTTAACCAAGGATTTGGGAGTTAATTTTTGGGTATCTCGACTTTTAGACAAGTATATATTGTACTTCTTCCATACATCAGCAGATGGTTCATTACATTTGGGACATTTGCTTGCAAAGATCACAGCAACATCCAAGTATCTGATCCTCTTTGTCTGTAGAGTGACAGACACAAAGAATTGCCCTTTACCAAATATTATTTCATCAATTCGATAGAAAATTCCTCCTTTTTCCAATTAATGAGAGATCTGTAGTTTTTTGTGGGTTTTTCCGGCTATGTGGCCATGTTCTAGCAGAGTTTCTTCCTGACGTTTTGCCAGCATCTGTGGCTGGCATCTTCAGAGAATGCTTGCCTGGGGAAAAAAAATGGGTGTATATATAAACTGTGTGAGCCTGGGAATGCAGGTGTGATTTGCATGTGCATTGTTCTGTGCTTATGGTACGCCTCAGGCTGGGAGGCTAATGCAAAAGAGGGTTAGTGTCTGCTAATTGGTGATCATTATCTGCTGGGAAAGCCCCTGACTCTGAATGGTTTCCCATTTGCATTTGCTGAGTCCTTATTTTGCTATTCCTCAGGACTAGTAGCCATTTTTTTTTCACTTTTAAGGGTTTCTTCTTTCTGGTTGAAATTTTCCAGATGTTTGTGGATTTCAATGGCTTCCCTGTGCATCCTGACATGGTAGTGGTCAGCATGGTCCAGAATTTCAGTGTTTTCAAACAGTATTTTATGCCCAAGATGATCTATCAGATAATCAGAACAAATTTTTCCACTTTATGTGTATACATTTTTGTCTCTGGACATTTGGGTATTGTGGAATACACTTCACTGTATTCCCACAAGCTGTCCTGTGGACATGGGACATCTTTATCCCCTGAAATACCATGGGGACAGAAGATACCCCAGTGTGCCATAACTTATCCTCTGAAATCTAAAGAATCAGACACAGAGACATCAGATTACTAAAAGTTTATGACTCCAGATAACAGCAGCCTCTCTGAATCTGAGGATCTGGGGGCTGAAACATTTGGGAGGCCCTCTCCTCAGCACATGGCAGGCATCAAGGATGTACCCCATTATTTTGAAGTTCACTGAAGAGATCAATAGAGGTTTCATAGATACCAGTGTCTGTTAAATAGGGAACACTGAGTCATTAAGTATCTGGTGGCTATCTTTAAATCTCCCAGCAGCAACCTGGAGCCTTTGTTCCTTGTAACCATTCTGTCTCTTTAACTGGCAGTGTTCTTGGGCTTTGTATGATTTTGACTTAAGGACTTGACCTAAGGACTTGAGCTCAGCTCCATTTATCTGGATTACTGGATAACTCTTGGACTGGCTAGAGACCTTGATGCTGATGTTCTTCCCTTCATATTGCTCAGTTAACTGTGAGCAACTTGGACTGGATTGACTACCTATAGTTCATAGACCTACATCTCTTGTGTCATTCATTGACTGTAGCACGGGACACTGAGTACAAATTATTTTTATCCATCTCTTAAAGAGTTAAAACACTCATGTCCTATAATATATTTGAAACTGTTATAAAGAACAGACTTTAAATTATCCTTTTTTATTATAAATCTCAGAATCTGGCAGCCATCCCATGGCTATACGTACTGGGGATTCTTGGAATTGTAATCCATAAAGCAACTTTACCAGGTTCTGTTATAAAGGAGAAATTTTAGCAGTCTATCACATGATAATTTGGCAGAGTTAGAGTTCTATATGGCACGTTTCCATGTTTTAAACCAGTCTGATCATTACTTCTTTGACCTGTTCCTTAAGAATCAATTACAGTTGAATTGGGCAACATGGGGGATGACAATGAATGGGGTTTTAAAATAATAAATTGTTGGAATGGACCATTCTTGGTATCAGATAGATAGAGATTTCATATGTAACTTGAGTTCCTGTAGACAGACAAATGCTTCCATTAATAGTTTCCAGTGAATGGATATATAGAGAATTGGAAGAAAGATAATAGAAAATGTCAGCATACCATAATAAGTTGTAGTTGCCATGTTGTACAAGAGATACTAAGTAGGGCAAAACTTAATCTTTCTATTAGAGCAAGTTAAATTAGTTTACATTTTACAAAATTCTTATTCAGAAAAATGACCAATTGTTAGGTATATCTAAAGCAGCTGGATTATGTGTGGCAGGAAGTGTGTGTGTGTGTGTAGTTGAAGTAAAATTGGTTGTTTATAAAGTTTGAAAGAATATTTTTTGTTGATAGTAAGCTATTTGCAAAGATGTGTTAGACGTATGGAAACCATTTAAATTCCTGATAATAATGGGCATGTGGTAAAACAGTGCACATTTTTAAAAAGCGTGTTGCCAGCAATTTTACTGACCATTTTTCCATTATGTTTAAAAAATACATTTCCAGGGAAGATGTCTTGAAAGTGTTGTATAGATTTTTCCTTATGTTTTGAACAGAGAAGATTGGTGAAAATGCTGGTTAACGGGTGATAGATAGTCGTTGTGCATGAGTATTTTATTATATATATATAATATATATATAATAAACATAAAATCCCAGAAGTTATATGTGAGCTGAAATGAATTTATACCACAAAGAGTGTATCCACACTGCAGAAGTTAAACAGTTTGACTGCCATGACTGTCTTCCAGAATCTTGAGATCTGTAGTTTAGTGAAGAATTCAGCCTAGTCTGACAGAGAGCTCTGGTGCTTTGTTTGCAAAACGTGTTGTCATTTCAATTGGGTGTGTGTGTGTGATTATTTATGACATAATATGGGTATTTTCAGTTTGTTTAAAAATAGACCGCCTCTTTTATCTGGAAAATCACTGGATTCCCTTTAATTTGCAAGTGCCTAGAGAAAGGACATTAAAAAACAAAATTCTGGAAGCTACTCTCAGCCCATGGAATAGACTGTCATATGTTACATGTTGCTCCATCTCCTCCCAAGAGCATACAAAGGTTGCTGGAGATAATAGATTTTTGAATACAGCAGGCCTCGTATTGCGGATAACATTGCTGCATTTACATCACCCTAAACCCATGCAACCTTCTGGATATCGTTGAACTACAGTTTCCAACTGCTATAAACATACCTAATGTTGAGGGATTGCTGGGAGTTACAGCTCAGCAATGTCTGGAGAGCTGCATGATTCCCATTTCTGCTCTAAACTATAGTTTATCATACCATGCAGAAGCAACCAGGAACTTCAGTGGGGCTTGTTCATGTGCCCTCGTCTATTTCCTTTCCCACATTTGCACAACTAGAAGCAGAGGGGTTACAAATGTGCATCTGGGAGGTGTGGTTTGTACATTTTTGCTTCCACTCTGGTTAAATTAACTAGTGTTAGTTTAAACAAGCCAACTTCAAAAGCAGCAGTCGGCTTGTTTTAAATTATTGTTAATGTTCACAGAAGCAACCCTCTTGGAGATTCAAAGAATTCCATTGCACTTTCTATAAATTGACAGTTTCCATCAGCTTACTTGAAATAAGACTGCTGTGTTTTACTTTGCACATTTGTTGTCTGGCGATAGTTTGGGCTTTTGAAAAGAAAAAGAAAAAGAAGTGACAACATCCCATGCCAAATGTCACAACTACTATATCAACTCCATTGGCACAAGGCTGAACAGGTAAAATTAAGTTAATTGCTATCAACTGATGGTAATTCTTAGGCTCTGGAGCAGTGCACTCAGTCATCATCTTTTTTCTTTCTTTTCAAAAATCCAATAAACAGATCTACTGACCTCTGAAGGCCTTCATTTCTCCAAATTAGGAGGTACTTTCCTGACTTTCAGGGGACATTAAGGCTTTGTACATTCTTAGATGATCAACCTTTTAGTGATATATGACTGAAAGGTCAAATTTAGGATATTTATTTCTGTAATCAGCTGTCCAAGGGAATTGCTATTCCAAATTTGAGGACTGTAAGCTCCAAAGGGCACTTGCTTCAAGAAGTTAGCTCCAAAGGGCATTTGGAACATCTGGAATAAGATGAGACAACTTACTAATGACCTTTTAGTGGCTTCTTATTGAAAGTTTGTGTTTTTTCCTAATCTTAAAGGAATATTAAAAAAAATCTTTGTATTTTTTAAAAAGCCCCAAGAGAAAGAGATGAAACAGATGTCAGTTATGCAAATCAGGCAGAAATGGATTTGCCTGCATGTGTTATAAATATGTGTGGACAGAGCAATTAAAAATTATGTGTTATTAAGAAATTGGGCCACGGTCCAGCAACAGCTCCAAAACAGGTGCAAAATTCTGGACCAGCAATTACTTTCTTGTCCTCACCTGTGCATCAGAAGAAGCTTTGGGCACATAACTGGAAATTTCTACACATCAGGAGAATTATCTTAATAGAAGAGAATTAGGATCTAGTGTGCTCCCCTGTGTCTTCATGCCATGCTCCAAGGCTACATATCAGTAATACCCTCACAATGCAAGTTGCATTACAATGAAAGCTGAAATTAACTTTTTCCTCTCATTAAGCCATCATATTTTTTCTCCTGAAAAGAAAGGAGAGGAGCAATTAACATGCTCCTTCATCTGATACAACCTCTACCCCAGATTTTTTTTTATGCTGGACCATATTGTAATAGGAGGTGAACTGGATCCTAAATTTCAAAAGACCCCACAAAAAACATGAGAATTGCATAGGTAAGAGAAGACATTTTGCAACACAAACATTCACAGTTTCTTTGGGAGAATGCTCAAAAGTGGTCTTGGGAACTAAATGCACTATATGGGGATGATCTTTTCCCTGCCCTGATTTAATTCATTATTACAGTGGCCTAAGGAAGGGACATGCAATTGAAGTAGCCTGGGAATTCCTGTGTGTATAGACAAAAGCAGTAGATTAGCAGTCTCTGAAACATCATGTAGTCATGTAAACAAGACTTAATTAGAAGAATCCCATGGATAAAAACATACTGCAATCTCCAGTTGGCAGGAGCTTACTGCATTATTGACTCACCCGTTATCCTTCTATCCTTGATTTAACACCCTGCACTTATATACAATTTATTCTCTTCCTAAAGATTTGACTATGGTGATAGCCATATTTTTTGAGAAGCTGTTGAAGCTGCTTCCATGAGGCACATAGTTTTTATTATTTTCATCCTCTCTTTCATTTTTCCTCTCATTCTCTCCTGAATTCCATGCTTGGGTTGTCTGCCACATTCTGATTTTGGAATGCCAGACATCCTGTTTAAAGCATTTCCAAAGAACCAAAAGCCAGCTTTCCCTTGTTGTAGAGGTGGATAAAATGTGGCCTGCTTTTGCACACATTCTGAAGAGAGATACTTCTCCATGTGATCAGCTAAGTATGTGTAGGTACTCTCATGTGATAGGGGACCTGCATTATCTGGATTCTCAATTGCATGCAGACTTCTCAGTTCTTTCAGTGGAATTTAATCCCTTCAGACTGTCATGGTGAATGTGCCAAAGTTTGTGGGGATAGGATCACTGGGGGCAAAGCTAATGCATCCCCCTCCCTACCAAAAAGGGATTCACTTAATTTAATGTATTCAATGAGGATATTAGGATATGCAACACTGATTTGCTGTAATGGGAGAGGCCCATATTCAAATCCTCATGCCTATTGATATCTCTCTTCAATTTAGTGTGGTTATGCATAAACATGTACTGCTAGTGATCCTAAAAGATGCACAGAATATTGTATGTGAGAATACCCAGGATGCGTTTTAACTACATAAATTGGATAATCACAGAATTAGTGCTACTGTCTCTTTACTTAAGAAAGGAAAATATATTGTGCTCTCTTATCTTTTTATTTTGGGGGTAAAAATGTGGTCCATAGAGATGATGAAACTGCTTATGTTCATGGACTGTCCCTGGGGATAGAATCAATCACTGTAGTAGAAAAGGGTGACATTTAAAGAACGAAACCCAGTGGAAAATGTCATGCTTAAAAAATTAGATTTAAATGCACTAGCTCCTGATTGATTTTTATTGCACTCAGATGGGCACAGTGATTGATTATGAGGCTTACAGATGTTTAGTACCTTTTTCACTTCTTTGATAATCAGAATAATCTCATTTTCAATGTCATTTAATGTACAGTATTGAAGGTTGTAATAGATCAAGTTTATAGTGATATGCAACAATTATGTAATGTATAAGTATATTGAAACCTGGCAGAGTTCAAGCTCACTATGTTGTTACCATGGTCGAAAAATGATAATGCATAGATGTGATATGTGTTATAGTGAGTCCAGCTGAACTCTATGCAGCCTTTTGGGTACTTAATAAATTAGAAAGAATA